>NC_079416.1:24200610-24275610 GCF_026213295.1 Gadus chalcogrammus
TCAGTCAGTCAGTCAGTCAGTCAGTCAGTCAGTCAGTCAGTCAGTCAGTCAGTGTATTTTGTTGGGATCAAAGTCTGCACTTTTCCAGACAATGTTACCAGAAGCCATCATAAGCCACACCAGACAGTCTGACACAGGCAGACAGCCCTGCTAGTGAATTCATTGCCTTACACCTACTCGTCGATATAAATATTGATAGGATTATCACATCCATGATTTGAAGTCTAATAATTTCTCGTGTTTTTTGTTAGTGTTATTACATTTATGAACCCTTATATTAGTATTCACTTCTGAATCATCAAAAGTTCTTACACCTTCAATCCAGTTAATTAAACATTTTCAAATATCAAGACAAAAGGTTTAATGTAAAATGTCCACATCTAATGTGACAGTGACCACAAGCAGTCAGCTAAACTCTAAAAGCTTACTTGACTGTAAAAAGTCAAAAATGAAGATTTGGACCTTATACATTTCCGAATATAAGATAAAGTATCTTTGGCGGAGGAAGAGTTGACAGATGTATTTCAATTCCCCATGCTAGCATTACAATGAAGTGCTGTGTTGGAGACCACAGCATTACCCAGCTACTGCTGGGAGCCAAACATATTAAGATGCAATGTATGAAAGGTTAAAGGCTTGCTTCTAGATATATCGTGCTAGCTGTAATGTTTGCTATGTTAAAATGACTCCATCATTACGTGTCTCAAGTCAGATGAGCTAAGGGTTCATACGTAAGCCGACTTCTCGGGTTGGTTTGGTATCTCCTACTCCTGTCTTCAGAATGTCCTATCTGATTCTTCTCTATGTTCTTCCATCCGCTGTTTCGATGAAGAGTGAACATAGTTTTTGCTCAAGACGACTGCAGGTTGCCATCTCCCATTTGAATTCTCTAACTCTCCACGGTGAAGGTTGATTCTTTGTTGGTCTCGGTATCTTTTCTGTTTCAGCTGTCCCTCTTTCAGTTGATTCTTCTCCCAGGTATCAGCAGCTTGTTGAAGTTTATCTTTGAGCAGACACCCTTTTAGCACTTGTTCTGGTGAGAAACCATCTAGTGGTGTGTTTCGGTATAAGCGTAAGGCACCTTTGCTGCACTGAGCCTTCTTGAATAGATCCTTGACAGTTTGAACAGTTTGTTCGGGGCATCCGTTCAACTGTGCCTAACCTTGGCTTGAAGTGACGTGATGGAATTCCCATTCACTTGTAAAATGGCTGAATTCTGCACTGGCAAATTGTGCTCCATTGTCTGATACCACTAAAACTGGCATGCCATGCCTGGCTTGGTTCTTCCTGTCTGATGATCTCACCACAATCTTGTCTTTGAGTGTGATGAGAACCTTGCAGGGTGGATGGATCCCTGGGAGTGGTCGGGTCTCGATATGAGCTGATGTGGTGTTAAACACCCAAAGTCCCCAAAATGTCTTTTCACCAGGCCTAATGGATGTCCAGTTTCCAGTCCTGATTCTGGGGCATCACAGTCAATGAAAACAGTCAGTCAGGAACCTATCCATCTGAACTCTATGAGCCCTAACACGTTCCCATGACCGGCCAAGAAAGTGAATCCATCGTTACATCCAGCTGTGTCTGAGCTGACTCCATCGTTACCCTCCAGCTGTGTCTGAGCTGACCATGTCGTTACATCCAGCTGTGTCTGAGCTGACTCCATCGTTACATCCAGCTGTGTCTGAGCTGACTCCATCGTTACCCTCCAGCTGTGTCTGAGCTGACTCCATCGTTACCCTCCAGCTGTGTCTGAGCTGACTCCATCGTTACCCTCCAGCTGTGTCTGAGCTGACTCCATCGTTACCCTCCAGCTGTGTCTGAGCTGACTCCATCGTTACATCCAGCTGTGTCTGAGCTGACTCCATCGTTACCCTCCAGCTGTGTCTGAGCTGACTCCATCGTTACATCCAGCTGTGTCTGAGCTGACTCCATCGTTACATCCAGCTGTGTCTGAGCTGACTCCATCGTTACATCCAGCTGTGTCTGAGCTGACTCCATCGTTACATCCAGCTGTGTCTGAGCTGACTCCATCGTTACCCTCCAGCTGTGTCTGAGCTGACTCCATCGTTACCCTCCAGCTGTGTCTGAGCTGACTCCATCGTTACCCTCCAGCTGTGTCTGAGCTGACTCCATCGTTACCCTCCAGCTGTGTCTGAGCTGACTCCATCGTTACATCCAGTTGTGTCTGAGCTGACTCCATCGTTACATCCAGCTGTGTCTGAGCTGACTCCATCGTTACCCTCCAGCTGTGTCTGAGCTGACTCCATCGTTACCCTCCAGCTGTGTCTGAGCTGACTCCATCGTTACCCTCCAGCTGTGTCTGAGCTGACTCCATCGTTACATCCAGCTGTGTCTGAGCTGACTCCATCGTTACCCTCCAGCTGTGTCTGAGCTGACTCCATCGTTACATCCAGCTGTGTCTGAGCTGACTCCATCGTTACCCTCCAGCTGTGTCTGAGCTGACTCCATCGCTACATCCAGCTGTGTCTGAGCTGACTCCATCGTTACATCCAGCTGTGTCTGAGCTGACTCCACCGTTACATCCAGCTGTGTCTGAGCTGACTCCATCGTTACATCCAGCTGTGTCTGAGCTGACTCCATCGTTACATCCAGCTGTGTCTGAGCTGACTCCATCGTTACATCCAGCTGTGTCTGAGCTGACTCCATCATTACCCTCCAGCTGTGTCTGAGCTGACTCCATCGTTACATCCAGCTGTGTCTGAGCTGACTCCATCGTTACATCCAGCTGTGTCTGAGCTGACTCCATCGTTACCCTCCAGCTGTGTCTGAGCTGACTCCATCGTTACCCTCCAGCTGTGTCTGAGCTGACCATGTCGTTACATCCAGCTGTGTCTGAGCTGACTCCATCGTTACATCCAGCTGTGTCTGAGCTGACTCCATCGTTACCCTCCAGCTGTGTCTGAGCTGACTCCATCGTTACCCTCCAGCTGTGTCTGAGCTGACCATGTCGTTACATCCAGCTGTGTCTGAGCTGACTCCATCGCTACATCCAGCTGTGTCTGAGCTGACTCCATCGTTACCCTCCAGCTGTGTCTGAGCTGACTCCATCGTTACATCCAGCTGTGTCTGAGCTGACTCCATCGCTACATCCAGCTACATCCAGCTGTGTCTTTGTCTCCTGACCCCAGGCCCTGCTGGTTGGTGAGTGGTGTTGCTCCCGGTGGCTTGAGTCCCCAGTGGAGCTAGGCAGGTTGTGGGGCCTTGGACAGGAAACAGGGAACAGGAGATCCACCTCCAAAACATTATCCTTAAGTCTGGCACACTTTTCTAACCTTTGACCATCATGTTATTTTACCTCCTTAAGACAGTGGAGGCAAAATAAAATATTGTCCTTTAAATGAACTCCCAACCACTGTATCAAGCGTCATATGTTGCTCTCTGTTGATTTACAGACCTTATAAAACATTGGAACACCCTCGGGGACTGAGCAAAGGAACCATATTGAACCGTTGAATGGATGCTTCTTCGCAACAGCTAGACTACATTATATATAATACGATATACATGTACAAGTACTACATGTACTAATTAAAAACCTAATTGCCTACATGTGGGTAAGTTGTATGTGCGCTTCAGGAACCTTTGGAGGTTTAGGTTGAAAGGTTGCAGTCAAATGTATTTTGCTTAGGAGGTTCATTACTAAGTGTGTGCCTGAGCAACCATTCTCAATGTGACAGCTATTAATAAATGATTATTAAAATAATTAAATAAATTCCAACCTTGTTTTTCCACTGGGTTGTTTATACAGCCTGCATGAAGCAAAAGGATAAGAAGCACGGCCACAGTATCTAAGAGGCGCATTAAGGCGTTGTCGTTTCATAAGGCAGACCCAATCACATTAGAACCCAGCCTGGCCACCGGGATTGGGTTTTATTTTTTAAGCCTTTCCCCATCAGATCTCCCACCTTAGGAAAGTGAGGGCACATTTAGCAACGTATTTCAATTCGGTCAACATAATTTAATGGTAATAATACAAAACAACAACCCTTAAATGAACATACAACTCAAGTAACATGAATCAGTCGTAGATAATAGTAATTTCAATAGAACATAAACACTATATTTGGGAGTTGCACCATCTTGAGAGACGACAGGGGCTCAAGATACATTTTAATGTTTGCCCACGACTGCGTCATCGGATGCACATTGCATTTAACTCAAATGCAATCAACCTAAAATGGGGAAAATGGATCAGGATAAAGACTTCATTTCAACATATGAGACTCTGTCCTACAGATCGGTACACAAGATATGAACTATCTTGTGTCGGCCGCACCATTCATCCATGTTAATGTCCCTGTGTGAATGGGCTATTGCCTTTTAAACATATTACATTATCATAATATAATAGTCTTGTTTTTAGTATATTCAGTTTACCTTCACTCAAACCCTCTCCTGATCTGGGACCACAGTGCGTCTATAAAAGTTGTAGGAAAAAAAAAAGTGAATTTACAATGATAATAATCTAGTATTTTCCCCTCCCCTCCATGCTGAGCAGTGGTGCAAGACGGAGCACTTCAGGTGCTCCTTTG
This sequence comes from Gadus chalcogrammus, assembly GCF_026213295.1. Classification (NCBI taxonomy): domain Eukaryota; kingdom Metazoa; phylum Chordata; class Actinopteri; order Gadiformes; family Gadidae; genus Gadus; species Gadus chalcogrammus. Next base: position 24,205,164 of record NC_079416.1, read on the forward strand.
TGCCGGCAGCCATTAGGCTGTTCAACAGTGCCTGATGATTGTGTTTGTGTATGTCTATGGGTTTGCATATGCATGTGTGTGTGTTTAAGTATGCGTATATATACGTATGTGGATATGCATCACCCATCATGATGTTGGTTCTGTTTGTCTTGTTTTTGTCCCTATTTTAACTATAAGCGTCTACTTATGCATTAGCACTTTGTATTGGTTGTATTTATTGCATTGTCATTTTATCCTGTGTCCTTCCACCGCTGCTGGGCTGTTTTTGCAACAAACACATTTCTCCTAGGGGGGATTAATAAAGTTGTATCTTATCTTATCTTTTCTTATTTGATACTACTGCATCTCACATTGCACTATATGATTTACAGCATTCAGACAGTTCTCATAAATAAAGTTGTGTATGCATAACCACTTTGTTGATAGTGGATTTAAATGCATAATTGTTAGTGGAAGCAACTAATTTTATATTCCCAAGGGGAATTATAATCGGGCACCCACTAAAACACCCCTAACCCAATCAGAGCAATGAAATGTATGATGTAACCCTGGGCTGAAATTCAACTTTGACCAAATCCTGTCGCAATTACCAAACTTTGCCAAACCAATCCTTCTTATCAAGAAACGCTTTCAGTGCAATTGTTTGTTCTTCTTATAGAGAGAACATCCAGTCCATTTGGTTTTAAACTGTCACAAAGCGGATTCAACAGACCGGTCATGTCCGAGGCAGCCATCTTAGTCGTTTACGAAAAGGCCTCAAAGTGCTAACGTATCGAACCCGCCAGATATGAGCGGGTGTGATCAGCCAGGGCCAGGTTGTCTGGAGACCTGGCCTAATGAGGGGGGGGGGCAGACCATCTGCCAGAGCCAATAAAACATGAGCTCCCTACTGCTACTCAGGCTGGGGTGACCGGGACGTGCTACTCAAATGTTCTTATCAATATCAGATGACATGGTGTCCTTCTCACACAACCATGTGCAAACAGCCATCTCCCATCATTATATTACATTGGAATGAGCAAATATTATCTAAGAAATATTACACAACCCGGAAAGGGTATTTCAGCCATTTATTCTCACCAGCAATATCTTTGTATGGTGTGAATGTGATTATGCATACTTAATTCAAATGCATAATGTCTACTTTTGTTTCAGCTGTAATCACTCCTTTATGGTCTACTCTCAATGTTCCCGGCCGTTGACCATAGTCCTCTGCTGTTTAAAAGTGACCTTTGTGCCGTGTTACACTCTAACATCCATGGACAGGTTTATTGAGTAGGATAATGTGTCCTATTAGTGTGGATGTATGTGTGGGAGAGAGAGAGAGAGAGAGAGAGAGAGCGTGTGCGAGTGTGTTTGTTTGTGTTTGTGTGTATGCGTGCGTGCGTGCGTGTGTGTGTGTGTGTGTGTGTTTGTGTTTGTGTTGTGTTTGCTCCCGTGGGCGATAACCCAAAGGTTGTTATAAATAAAGTTGATATTGGATCCGACCGGGCATCGTGCCAGCCTGTCTCGTCTGGAAAAAAAATGCAAACATGGTACCTACAAGTGTGTGTACACGAGTGTGTACACGTGTGTGTGACTCTGTGTGTGTGTGTGTGTGTGTGTGTGTGTGTGTGTGTGTGTGTGTGTGTGTGTGTGTGTGTGTGTGTGTGTGTGTGTGTGTGTGTGTGTGTGTGTGAGAGAATGTGCTTGGGTGCATATGTGTGTGCGTGTGTGTGTGTGTGTGTGTGTGTGTTTGTGTGTATGTAGACAACGTTTTTCTCAAACTACAATCTTATTTACTCAAGTCTAAGAAACTTCTACTAAGATGACCCTGAGATTTACCTCGACCAGAGATCACATGGGTTTACTTGCAAAATGACAAATACGAATGTCTGCATAAGGACAAAGGACTTCAATACACCGGTCACATGACCTCTACGGGTCCATGTGGTGACAACCATTCAGTGTCAACAGAGTCTGAGTCTCTCTGAATGATGTGGATGCGGTACGGGGAGAAGGTGACGACCAGAGCAGTGCAGATGGTGACAGTAAAGTGGGCCAACCAGGGACCAGTTCCATCTGGTTCCTGCAGTAGCTGATCCCTCCCCCTTCCTCTACTAAATCGCTATACCTACTGCGGAGTGTAATTATTTTAATTGAATCTTTTTATGTTATTTATATATATATATATATATATATATATATATATATATATATATAATACTCTGATTGCTCTGGTTAGTTATTATTGAATGATCAAATTTGATCTATTATCACTATCTCATTGTCTGAAATGTGAATGTGTTTTAATTGTCTTTGGAAGAGTGAAAGAGACCTTGTACTCGATGGAGCTCTGGTCCAAACCAGAGGTCCTGTACCCCGACTTGTCCCTGGAGATGGCGATATGTTCCCAGGCCAATCCGACTGTCCAAGAGAAGGGTTTGTCTCGGGGGGGTCCCCACCAGCTAACCCCCATGACGACTGCCTGGTCTCCATTCACACAGACAGACCCACGGAAGCCAGTCAGAAGGGTTCTGCCTTGTCATGAGGGTTACATAAACCCGGCGTCGTCATTGGACAGTCCTCCACTATGATGCCGGCCTCAGTGTGAGGCATGGGGTGCCGATAGCTCTTCAGCACACCAAGGTGTTGCCAGCTCGTCTTGCCAGGACATGCCTCTCGAGGAGAAGCTAATGTAGCCAGGCAGCTCCACCTGTACAGATTGCATCTGTGTCTGTGTCTGTGTGACCTTTTGAAGGCGTCTGATGGCCTGTCATTCAGGGTGTGCCCTTGCCTTACACCTTAATTAAGCGGTCTATTCACCAACCCTGGAATCCCAGGACCAAAGCAAGAAATTAAACGTAAGCATGATTGATTGCCAATGTCGATTGTGTTGATGTTGGCATTGTGCCAGCCCCACTATCCGATCCAATAAAACCCTGCAGTGGAAACATTTCATGAAATGTTTTATCTAGCATCTTATCGTTGCCTTTGTACCTTGACATGGAGCCTTGTTACATAGTTGCAGCAGATGGAAAGTATATTGCTTTACATTTGATATGTTGGCTCCATATCAATTTGTGTATGTAGTTGTATTGGTGCAATTTGAACAAACTAGGATTTATTTAGAGCTTCCACAGCTATCCCTTATAAGAATCATAATTCCCAACAACCAAATATAAACAAAACTTTCTGTGGAAACTAATAAGTGTCCATTCTGAACCGGTGTTGCCTTCCTATATCCATGCGCTGCCTGTGTCGGTCTTCTGTTTGCAGTCCGTCTGTCCCTCCATGAGGTTTGGTCCCCTGCAGACAGACCCATCGATCTACACATCTGGCTCGCCGAATTACCAGGAATCGTACCGCTTGGGGGGTCAAGAGGGGGGAGCCAGGGACCGGCAAAACAGAGAGGTGGCGAGGGGGGGGGGGGGGGGGGGGGGGGTCAGTTCTCTTCCCTCCGATTGGTCGTTAGAGGGCGGCCTCTTGGTCTGGCCACACCCCTTAATGGAGGAACGAGCGGCAGCAATGAACACCTGTCCTCTTGTACTCCGGGCGACCTGGCTCTGGACCAGTTCTAATTAGGATTAGCATCAGATCAAGAATGGTGGATTAGAACTGGATTAGAACATATCAGTTGTAACTGTGGTTACAACTGATATGTTAGTATGCCCTTATCCGTTTTCCACACAAACATGGAATAATTCTGTTTGCTACCTTTAACGAAGGATACAGTCACTTGAATCTGCATGGAGAAACCCAACAGGTTAGGGTGAGGGTGAGGGTGAGGGTGAGGGACACATTCCAACGGGATACATTCCACCATTTCCTCATTCCCTCACCGCTTCAATAATAAATGATAACACAGGCCTGATGGTTGACAGAGATCAGGACACACATTACTGTCCACTGGGGCGTGCTGTCTGAATCAAGGTCACACTGGTAATCAGATTAGGCGGAGGGGAATTGTTCTAACCCTTACATGACAGGGAAGGGTAGGAGCCGGCACGACCCAACACACCTCATCCAAATGCACATTGAAGCAAGAATAAACAAACACACAACTAAAGTCGGGAATAAACATTAAATAATTAAACTAAAGAATATACACAGAAACGTAAATGAAACATACCTAGTAGAGCATCCGTGCTATCTGTATCCATTCCTTTAACACCATTCAGCCCCTCCTGCTGGTTGAGAAGCTGCTGCATCAGTTCAAACTGGAGGCCAACCTTGTGGGCTGGATATTAGACTTCCTCACAAATAGATCCCAGCGAGTTAGATGGTCACCTTTCTGACTTGGCCCTCACATCAACTGGCTCTCCGCATGGGAGTGTTCTCCTCATCCTTCTCTACATTCTGTACACCAATGACTGTCGCTCTGTGACTGATGACGACACATTGTGAAGTTTGCTAATGATATGGTTATTGTGAGCTTACTGAACAATGAGGAAACTTCACACGGCCCGATAATCGACCACTTTGCAACATGGCGTCAGGATGCCTCTATTCGCAGTGGTTCTCAAACTATGGTACCCTGTACTCCTCGGTCTGGGAGCCGACAGCATGAAAGGTGTAACACTAACCATCTCGTGTTGGAGGCAAGAGAGTAGGCCTACGGGCTCCAATAGTTAGAAATTAAAATAAAGCACATTCATTTGAATGATTTTAGCTGGTGTTTCCCCGTGCCTGTGATAAATCACGCACAAGCTAAAATCATTGGTATACTCTCTCGCACTCCACCTCCAATACGAGATGGTTAGTTACACCTTTCCTGCTGTCGGCTCCCAGACCGAGGAGCACAGGGGAGACGTTCCCTCCAGGGCCCATGCTCTCTTGGGGGCAACACCCTTCACTTTGACCGGCAGTGGGTCTTCTTATAGGTCGGAATATGGTCGGAATGAAGCAGTGACCGATTCTTGACAGGCTGGTTACTTTATTCCAAGGGAGAAATTTGGTCTCCGATTTGGTAGGGACACTTCACAGACGTAACACAAAATCACTACGTAGACTTAAAAAAAAATCTAGATTTACATGTGCACTTATTCACATTTAAACCAGCCTACTGCAAAAAATGGTCAGGTGAGTAAAAGTTAGGAACTAGGCAGGTCAGAAGTGCGCGTTGTGGCAACCCGGCCCCGACACGGCAGGCCTGGAAGCCCAGAGGGCAGGTAATACGTGCTGTCTACCACCCTTTTCCCCCAGAGGGCGCCAAGGGTCGCTTTGAGAAGGTCCCACTCAACGCCAACAGGAGACACCTGTGTACCAGGCCAATCAGACCCAGGTGAGGGCTATAAAAGAGAAGCTGAGAGGTAGTCTGGCACAGGAGGTACGTGACCCATGTGGGAGCAGAGAGCGGAGCGAGATTCCCTACCCGGATGGACCTTTGGCCCGGGACCCGGTCTAGAGAAGACCACAGGAGACCACGGAAGGAGTACCTCACCTGGATACCGGGACAGCGCGTGAGACACGGCCACAGCATCCCCAGTGGCTCACGGAGCCCAGACTCTTTAGTTTGTTATAGTTTGCATTGACGGGTGATTCCCCTTTTTTCCGTTGTTTGGACTTAATAAACGTGCCTTGTTGGCAGTTTGAGAATCCGAGACTCTTGTTCCTTGAGCCGGGTCACCACATATGGTGGAGAAGGCAGACAATCCGACCACGCAACAGTTTTTCCTGCTATTTTTTTCGGGACCACCCGCCCCGAATGCAGAACCCAGACGGGGCCGCAGCTGCGGCCGCCCTCCTGCGAGACGCCGTCGAGGAAAGGGCCCTCCTCCGGCAGGCCGTCATACGGCTGGAAATGCGCTCCCCGGACGTCTCTCCGATCTCAGCGCCCACCAGCCGGCTAACCAAGTTAGGACCAGAGGACGATGTCGAGGCCTACTTGGAGGTCTTCGAGAGGACGGCTCGGAGAGAAAGATGGCCGGAGGACCAGTGGGCACACATCGTGGCCCCCTTCCTCACGGGACCCGCACAGCAGGCGAGCCAGGACCTGACCCCAGAACAGGCGAGTGAGTACCAGACCCTCAAGCAGGCGGTACTGGCGTACTATGGACATAGCCTGGCGGCCAGGGCCCAACGGTTCCACGACTGGCGCTTCAACCCCAAGGGCGCCGTGAGGTCCCAGATCGCCCAGCACGCGCGGCTCATCAGGAGATGGCTCGCGGGAGAGGATGGTCCCAACGCTCTCGACCGGGTGTTACTGGACAACACCATCCGCCAGCTACCGCCGGAAGCCCAGAGAACCATCGCCACCAACCATCCGACCACGGTGGACGAGCTGACCCGCCAGCTCGAGAACTGGCAGGTGGCCCGACAGCTAAACAGCGCCACCCGGCCACAGCCCCGCCCGATCGACACCCGTAGGGACCGGCGAGGACCGTGTCTACTCACCACCTGTTGGGCGCATCAGGAGGCCGGAGCCCCGAACCTCCCGGCTCGGGTGGGCGATAAGGACACTCAGGCCCTCATCGACACGGGGAGTGTCGTCACCCTCATCCGGCCCGACCTAGCCGGCGGAACCGATGGAGGTCACCTGTGTTCATGGGGACACCCGCACCTATGACACGTGCCATGTGGTCGTGCGGACCCCCCGAGGGGCCTTCACCGTAAGGGCCGGGGTCGTACCCAATCTCCCGGTGCCCCTATTGATCGGGAGAGACTGCCCCATCTTCCACCGGCTCTGGAACGCGGAGCCAGGACCCCGACCGCCCCGACCGCAGCCGAGGCGACACCGACAACCAGTTCGTCACGCCTACGGAGCCCGGGCACCACACTCCTCCCCAGCTGAGACATCTGGAGAGGGAGACGGCACCGGAAGAGACGGCCCAACATCACCAGGCACACCAGCCCGCCCACCCGGCGAGACTCATCGCCTGGACCCGCCGGGGACCCCCGACACCCTGACAGCGTCGGAGCGACCTGCCGGGTTAGGAGAGACGGAGAGTTCCCCCCTCACGGAGCTCTCGGACTTCCCCCCAACCGGGAGGGGGTCGGACCGTCCCGGACATTTCGCCACCGCTCAACTGCAGGATGACCCCCTGAAAAACGCCTGGAGCCACGTTGTCGCCCATGACGGTCGCGCCAGGGACTCGGTGAGTACCCTACCGTACCCGCACTTCTGCACCAGGTCAGGCCTACTGTATAGGGTAACCGAGAGGGCGGGAGTAGTAGTAGAGCAGTTGGTGGTGCCTCGCCCGTACACCAGTAAAGTCCTCTTCATGGCCCACACACACGTCCTAGGGGCACACTTAGGCATGGACAAGACTAGGGAACGGATCCTAGACCGGTTCTACTGGCCCGGGATAAAGAAGGACGTTACGGAGTACTGCCAGGCGTGCCCGGAGTGCCAGCGGACGGCCCCGAGACCCTCGATCCGGAGTCCGCTGATACCGATGCCTATCATTGAGGTACCCTTTGACCGACTGGCCCTAGACATTGTGGGCCCTCTCCCCAAGACCAGCCGGGGACACCGATACATATTAGTCATGGTTGACTATGCCACCCGGTACCCGGAAGCCCTACCCCTCCGCGCCGCCACCGCTAAGGCCGTAGCCCGGGAGCTAATGTTGCTTTTTAGTCGGGTGGGGATAGCACGGGAGATTTTAACAGACCAAGGGTCATGTTTTATGTCGCGTGTGCTAAAAGCGCTTCTCAGTCTCCTGCAGGTGAAGCAGCTGAGGACTTCAGTGTACCACCCCCAGACGGACGGGCTGGTGGAAAGGTTCAACAAAACCTTAAAGCACATGCTGAAGAAGACCATGGAGAGAGACGGAAAGAACTGGGACCAGCTCCTCCCTCACGTCCTCTTCGCGGTGAGAGAGGTACCCCAGGCCTCGACAGGGTTTTCCCCCTTTGAACTACTGTACGGACGGCGGCCAAGGGGACTACTAGATCTGGCTAAAGAAGCCTGGGAGAGCCAACCCTCCCCCCATCGTACCATAGTGGACCATGTCGAGCAGGTACGGGAGAGAATGGCGCAGGTCTGGCCCATAGTACGGGAGCATCTGCACCAGGCACAGCAGGCCCAGGCGCGGACCTACAACCGCGGGGCCCAGCTGCGTCTCTTCCAGCCGGGGGAGTGGGTCCTGGTTCTCATCCCTACTGCCGAATGCAAGTTCCTGGCCAAGTGGCAGGGACCGTATGAGGTGATCGACCGCGTGGGGGAGGTGAACTACCGGGTGCGGCAGCCGGGGAGGCGCAAGCCCACCCAGCTGTATCATGTCAACCTCTTGAAGCAGTGGAAGGCCGGGACAACCCCACCGGTGCCGGTCCCCGTGGCCCTCGTCGCCCGGCAAGGCGTACCGGAGGTCCCGATGGGCGAGGACCTCAGCCCCAGCCAGAAACAAGACCTCAATGACGTGGTGTTGCAACACCAGGACGTGTTCTCCGAGCTTCCCGGGAGAACAACGGTCGCTCAACACGACATCCGGACAGAGGCAGGCGTCACGGTACGCGTACCCCCCTACCGGGTCCCAGAGGCCCGTCGGGTCGCCATACGGGAGGAGGTCAAGAAAATGCTCCAGCTCCGGGTGATCGAGGAGTCACACAGCGCCTGGTCCAGCCCAATCGTCCTGGTCCCGAAGCCAGATGGATCATTTCGATTCTGCAATGACTTTAGGAGGCTGAACGAGGTCTCGGAGTTCGACGCGTACCCAATGCCCCGGGTTGACGAACTCATCGAGCGGCTCGGGCCCGCTCGGTACCTCACCACCCTCGACCTTACCAAGGGATATTGGCAGGTCCCCCTCAGCAAGACCGCCCGGGAGAAAACGGCGTTCGCGACCCCCGGAGGACTATACCAGTACACGGTGCTCCCCTTCGGGGTGCATGGAGCTCCGGCAACGTTCCAGCGCATGATGGACCGTCTCCTGCGGTCACACCAGGCCTACGCCGCCGCGTACATTGATGACATCATCATCCATAGCGCCAGCTGGGACATCCACCTGAGACACCTAAGAGCGGTCCTGGGGGAGCTGAGGAGGGCGGGTCTCACCGCCAACCCCGCCAAGTGCCGTCTGGGCTTGGAGGAGGCCTCATACCTGGGCTACAGAGTCGGTCGCGGGAACGTCCGACCGCAGGAGGCCAAGGTGAAGGCCATCCTGGATTGGCCCCGCCCCACCTCCAAGAAGCAAGTCAAGTCCTTCCTCGGTCTGGTAGGGTACTATCAAAGGTTCATTCCCAGTTTCGCCACCCTGGCAAGCCCCCTACATGACCTGACCCGGAAGGCCCTGCCGGACCGCGTTACCTGGTCGGAGGCAGCAGAGGGAGCATTCAGTCTCCTTAAACGGGCCCTATGCTCCGAGCCAATACTATTAACGCCTGATTTTACTCTGCCCCTTATAGTCCACTCCGACGCCTCAGAGGTGGGCCTCGGAGCGGTCCTCTCGCAGGTCCGGGACGCGGAGGAGCACCCAGTGACATACATTAGCAGGAAACTCCTCCCGAATGAAAGGAACTACTCCACCGTGGAGAAGGAGGCCCTGGCCATCAAGTGGGCCATAGACAAGCTGCGGTACTACCTTCTGGGCCGGGAGTTCACCCTGGTGACGGACCATGCCCCACTCAAGTGGATGGCCACCGCCAAGGATACAAACGCCAGGGTGACAAGGTGGTTCCTGGCCCTACAGGACTACCGCTTCAAAGTGGACCACCGACCAGGGCGGGAGCACGCCAATGCTGATGCCCTGTCCCGTCGGGACGCATGCCTCTGGGCAGTCAGAGGTGCCCCGGGGCTACATCTAAGGGGGGAGGAGTGTGGCAACCCGGCCCCGACACGGCAGGCCTGGAAGCCCAGAGGGCAGGTAATACGTGCTGTCTACCACCCTTTTCCCCCAGAGGGCGCCAAGGGTCGCTTTGAGAAGGTCCCACTCAACGCCAACAGGAGACACCTGTGTACCAGGCCAATCAGACCCAGGTGAGGGCTATAAAAGAGAAGCTGAGAGGTAGTCTGGCACAGGAGGTACGTGACCCATGTGGGAGCAGAGAGCGGAGCGAGATTCCCTACCCGGATGGACCTTTGGCCCGGGACCCGGTCTAGAGAAGACCACAGGAGACCACGGAAGGAGTACCTCACCTGGATACCGGGACAGCGCGTGAGACACGGCCACAGCATCCCCAGTGGCTCACGGAGCCCAGACTCTTTAGTTTGTTATAGTTTGCATTGACGGGTGATTCCCCTTTTTTCCGTTGTTTGGACTTAATAAACGTGCCTTGTTGGCAGTTTGAGAATCCGAGACTCTTGTTCCTTGAGCCGGGTCACCACAGCGTGTGCTCCAGAGGTTCACGTGAGTATTTAATTGGTGCTCGTGCCCATTGCGCGACACACACTAACTTGGATATGTGTACGATACTTTCTCGTGCTCACCAAATACTTTCTCGTGCGCACCAGATATTTTCTCGTGAGCACAAGATTCTTTCTCGTGCTCACGAGAAACGTTCAAAAATTTGTACCCGTACTATCAAAATACTAGTAGGCTACGAATGGAAATACATTTACCATGAGATCATGTTCTCACTTGCTTTGTGTGTTTGTGTATGTGTTTCCTTGAGTCTGTTCTAGTACTACCAGTTTGTACAGCTGACAACAGCTTACAATAAATAATGTTATGTTTAAGAATAAATGTGCCTCCTACATGAGCTGTGCGTAGCTGAATTGCGCCGCAGGCCTAAGCTACTGTATTTTGTTATATTTTATAACATCTGGTATAATGGTGGTATTTGGGGAGACAAATATTTTCCGTGGTGGTACGCAGTATAAAAAGTTTGAGAACCACTGCTCTATTGACTTTAGGCGTAATGTCATTAACAAGGTAACGACGACCGACGGACTCGACGGACGGATGTCCGCATCAGGATACCGGGACAGCACGTGAGGAAGGACCACGGCGTCCCCAGTGGCTCACGGAGCAACACTGATGCTCAAACACTGGCAGTGTTTGAGCATCAGAGACTTGTGTTCATTTGAGGAGGCGGGGTAGACGGAAACTCGACCAACCTACGGACCATTTTTTAAGTAAACGCCCGACTTCCAATGGAGGCAGCTCAACCAAGTTACAGTTTTTCCTTTTCAATGGATGGACGAACCCCAAAGCAGAGCCTCGACCGAGCCACAGGTTTTTCAGTGGACGCCCGAACCCTGATGCAGAGCCCCAACGGAGCTGCGGCTGCCAACCAGAGAGAAACTGAACTCCTTCTCCTCCGAGAGGCGGTCCAATGGCTCGAGCAGAGCGCCATGCTCAATGAGAAGACCAAGCAGATCCAGGAATGGCCCGAGGAGAAGGGCACCCTGAACAGGGAGATCCAGGACCTCAAGGACACGCTGGAGGTTAAGGAGCGGAAGGTCAATGACCTACCGAACAGGATGGAGAACCTGCAGGAACAGCTTCGGGAAAAGGAGAAGCAGATGGGCAGCCTGAAAGGGAGGGTCAAGTCGCTGCAGGCGGACACCTCCAACACAGACAGCGCCCTCACCAGGTTGGTGGAATCCCTCGCTGAGAAGGAGCATATCATCCAGCGGCTGAAGGAACAAGGGTTCCAGGATGACCAGGAGAAAGGTGAGGAGCTGGTGGCCAGCAGGACTACGTTGGAGAGGATGAAGGTGGAGCGCAAGATGGCCCTGGAGGAGACTGCCGCCAGACACAAGGCCCACAGCATGGACTGGTTCCGGGAGAGGGAGGCACTGAAGGCCCAGCTGTTGGGTTTGATGAAGGAGCTGGAAGAGACCCGGCAGCGTCGGTCCCCAGCCCCAGCCAATTGAGACTCGTCAGGACAGATGGGGAACAGCGCCACCTGGACGGGCAGCCCAGCCGAGGCGACGCGTCCGAGATGTGGAGAGGCGGGATCGCATCCGTCAGGTCCAAGAGGGGGAGGAACGGGAGCACCTGATCCGCAAGAGGAACTGGCTGGAGGTGGAGGAGCGGCGTCTGGACGCCGACTGCATGGCGCTGCAGTTCCTGGAGCGGGAGCGGCAGCGCATCCTGTTTGAGCGCCGGCGTGAGCGGTATGGGATCCAGCGGGAGCGGGTCGAGCTGCGCCGCTAGCAGGAGCAGCTACGCTTCGGGCAGGACTACGGCTCCGGTAAGAGGTCCTACAGGTTCCAGGGGGGTCACCGGCCGGGGCGGGCCAACGCCAACACCCTATCGCGACTGACCAGCAGCCGCGACGCGGGTGCTGGTCAGTCAGAGGTGCCCCGAGCCTCCATCAAAGGGTGGAGGAGCGTGGCAACCCGTCTCTGGCACAGCGCCCCTGGAGGCCAAGGGGGCAGGTTGTGGAGGCGGTGTACCACAGATTTTCATCAGATGGCGCCAGTAAGAGCATTGGTGCCAATCATTGAAATGCGGAGCACCTGAGGAGCAGGTGGGAAGCATGCTTTAAAAAGCATGCTTCTACACTAATTCAGGGCTCTCCTGGTTCGCGTGTGCGGAGAGACTAGTCTCCGTGGGTGATGTGGTTCCACCCGGTGGAACAAGACTGTGGATTCCTCCAAAGCTGGGTTTTGTTTGGTTTGATAGATATATAATTTCTGTTTGAATAAAAGTGCAATTTTGGCTTTAAGTAAGCTCCAGTTCGTGTGCTGATTGGAAGGAGGCGGCTCACTCACCAAGCCGGGTTGCCACAATATATATAGTATATATGTATTATTATTATTTTAATATATAATATATAATTATATATATATAATAATATATATTAATATATTTATTTACTACTATTTATTGATTGTATAGTGTTTTTTAATGTGTGTGTGTGATTTTGTGTGACTTGGATTTGTATACTATCTACTGCACAACAAATTGCCCCATTGGGGGACAATAAAGTACTTTTAACTTACAACTTTCTGTAAAGCGTAAAGCGGGTGACAAGAAAAGTGCTGTAAAAAAACAGTTATTATTATTATACAACATGCATACAGATATATTTCAATATAACTGAAGTGGCTCCCATCCGGGGACATTGCACATATAATTAAAACATTACAATATGACCAACGAATATTGCAATGTGACAATAGAAAATAAAGTTTGTTGAACAATTATTCCAATAATCCTAAATATATTGTAGTTAAATTATGTATTTGAACAATATAATAAGACATGAGAACCTGTGGAGAGGTGCTCATGGTATGCTTCTTGTGGTCATGTGTTGCCGTGGGTAACCGCTATACAGCAGGGCATCAGAACGGTACAAACACCAAAAGAAGAAGACCATAATCACGGTCATAAAAAAATAACATTACGTGGTATTGGGTTGAGCTCTTTGTTAGAGGAACTTATCTGTACTTAACCAAACAAGGAAGTGATGCAGGTTTGGTTCAGAAGAATTTCAGTGTTATGACACGTAGTCATAGAAAGTGTTTCAATGTCGTTCAACTTGTTTTCTACATAAAGATTTCCAATGCAGCAATTAATATTAAGTTGGTTGCATTTGGCAAATAGGTTTGCTAACGTCTTGTGGGTTGGTTTGGGAAAATGGCCGTTTGAATGCATTGAGCCATCAACACCCTGTCCCTAAAATATAGTGTTATGTCATTATGTATTTATAACCTTTTGTCAGAGAATAATCTCCTAGCTTTCTTTCTGATAACATGAAAATGCCACATTTGTCCAAGGGGGTTTTCATGCTACTGCATGAGAATCGTAGACAAAAATAGTTAGCCATGATGTGACATAGAATAGTTGTGAATAGCTGGGATCCGGTAGACTTTCGTCATGTATTGGGCGCCTATTCACTATTAACATATAATTTTTGTTAAAACAAGATCTGTTTCATTGTCTTCAGTTGAAGCGGTCTCCTCAGGGTATAGTATATGATATCTATACTTAGGGTGTATGGCATCGAGACATAGGGTATACGATGTCTAGACATAGCTCTGGTTGGTGGCGCGCTCTATTGGAGGTTTTGTTTATAGCGTTTAATGAGGGCACTTATTTTTTTAAATCGAGAGCTTCTCGAGAGTTCTTCGACTTCTCTGAAGTCTCTGAAAACCGACCCTTCAGAATTTGTGATGTGTTTTTCGTGAAGATGCTGTAGCTCAAGCACCATTATCTGAACGTAATTTGATGGAAATGTCATTGCAATTAAAAAAAATAAAAAGTGAGGCACAGGTAAGATAAATCATCGCGCTTGTTAGCCCAATCTGGTACTCTGTACACCAGTGGTTCTCAAACTTTTTATACCGCGTACCACCACGGAAAATGTTTGTCTCCCCAAGTAGTGGGGGTTATTTCAGCCACGGTTGAGAAGGAATTGGGGGGAAAGGAACTTTGGCTTTGACTCCCTGAAGTAAATGAACCACGACATGGAGGAGAAAGGGATTGTTGCCCACGATTGTTCCCGCCGGAGCCCCACCGCCCCGCGGCGGTGGTGGTGGTGGTGGTGGTGGTGGTGGTGGTGGTGGCTCGGCGCTGCCCGCTGCCCGCTGCCCGCTGCACGCTGCTCGCTGCCCGCTGCACACTGCTCGCTGCTCGCTGCTCGCTGCACGCTGCCCGCTGCCCGCTGCCCGCTGCACGCTGCACGCTGCACACTGCACGCAGCGAGGCTCCGGTTGGAGACAATCACGGGCAGCAATCCATTTCTCCTCCATGTCGTGGTTCAGTCTACTTCCGATTGATGTGAACGTGGAAGAACCAGAAACGTCGGAGAACCCAACACAGTCGTTTGACATTCATAATATCGTCCGGAGGCGCACACAGCTTTTGACCGTGCTAATATATAAAATATAGATATCTATGTATAATATGTTATTATTTAGATATAGAGCTGGAGCGACCGGAGTGTTCTAGATTATTTACAGAACACGGCCAAAAACTGTGTGCGTCTCCCCATTGCGATACATCCTCTGTTAACACGAGCGCATGGTGCCGTGGCCGCAAGCTGCTCAGGGCCACACCCCCACCCTCCTCCTTGACCCGCCTCTAAAAAACGGCACGTTTGTGGAAAGCTCATTGTGGGACTGGCTCGTAGTGGCTGTAATTCTGCTCCAAGGCTGAATTTCTTGAGCACCTTCAAATACTGTATTAAGGGCCCCTAACACCTATACATAAGCATCCATAAAGTATCAAGCCACGGGACTTTAAACTGAAACACCACCACTTCCACCATTATCGAATGACATTAGAACCCAAACCCTAACCCTAACCCTAGGATACATAACTGTATCCTAGAACACCTGGAAACCCCGTAAAACATGAACCCCCCACACTCATCAAACCCCCCCGCTCATCAAACTCCCCCGCTCATCAAACCCCCCCGCTCATCAAACCCCCCCCACTCATCAAACCCCCCCCACTCATCAAACCCCTGACCAAATGATGCAAAACATGAACCTCTCACACTCATCTCAGTAGCAGTTTATTTTGAGACCTATCATTTTAATATAATTCATAAAAAATACACCGATTATCTTTTGAGAAATACAAAAGCGATCTACAAGTATGCCTATTCTATTTTATGTATGACAAGACGAACAGAAAGAGGGACCTTTGAGAAAGAGGGGGGGGGGGCGGATCGACGCGCGCGACCCACTCCTCTTACCACAACGTGCACTTGTTGCGTTGCCTTACTGCCTGTTAACGCGGGATCGAAACGGACGCTGAAGATGCTCTATTTAGCTGGTATTATCGTCTTCGTAACGATTGTCGACGCTACGCTTCACCTGGATTGCCCTCTCTACTGCGAGTGCGACTGGGCGTCCTGGAGCGTCTCCTGCTCCGACCTCCAGCTGCTGCCCGCATTCCACCCCAGCACCACGGAGGTGTAAGTCACCAAACGGGACATTTTGGAATCTACGTTTGTTTTTAAATATGATGCCTATAGGCGTGTGAAAAAACATTCCTTATTTAGTATTAATACAATTGAAAATATGAAAATGAGGTAACATGTTTATTATTTTGCGTTTAAGATGGCTTGAAGGAACACGTCTGTCCTCAATCCCGCATGAGGCCTTTTCAAAGTTAGTCAACATTTCCCACATGTAAGTATTTCATCAAATATTTATTTGTCTGTTTTGTGAAATATCTCCTGAATATCAATATTTATGTTTTTGTAGCCTAATATTTTTCCCATGTTGCATGTGCCTCTGTGCATTCTTTTCTTTCTTGATGATTTATCATATAATGTGTTCGAAATATTAAAAAAAGCTAAATCATTAAGCTTGCATGATTAACTATTTCCGGCATATATATTCATGCGTGCTTGCCTGTGTGTGTGTTTTTTCAGCTACATCTCTGAGGATAAAACTTTAAGAGGCCTTGATCGACACTCCTTCTATAACAGTCCCAGGATGAGCCACATGTGAGCACCACCTCTCTCAGACAGGATGGGGGCACCAATGCTTCACCCCTGGGTCGTCCTACTTGACCTTGTTGCTATACGATAAATACAATTGACATGACTTAAAATATGTACTGGATAGATAGATCTAGAAAAGATAGGAGCATCTTGAAGGCATGCTGCATGCAAAAGTGGAAATTAATTTTAGAAGGCATAAAGCTGACCATTTATATGTGTGTGTTTGTGTGTCTGTCTGTGTGTCTGTCTGTCTGTCTGTCTGTCTGTCTGTCTGTCTGTCTGTCTGTCTGTCTGTCTGTCTGTCTGTCTGTCTGTCTGTCTGTCTGTCGTGGTATGTTTGCATACATGGGTGTCTGTTTGTTTGTGTGTATGTGTGTGTGTGTTTGCATGCATTGGTGTGATTGTGTGTGTATGTGTGCGTGTGCGTGTGTGTCTTTATGTTTGTGTGTGTGTCTGTGTGTGTGTGCGTGTGTGTCTTTGTTTGTGTGTGTGTCTCCATTTTGCAGAGAACTAAGAAGCCTCAGAAAACTGTCCTCCATCCACCCGGAGGCCTTCCAGGACCTACCTCACCTGCAGTATCTGTAAGGACACAGCATTCTGGTTGTTAGAACATAAAGCGTCCATTCAACATAACACAAAGCTAACTGCTTTAGCCATGTCCTGGTGATCTGCTTTCATTTGGACTCATATGTTTGTCTTTTTTACAGCGGCATACTTAACACAGGTCTCAGCTCCTTCCCTGCCCTTAAACTCATCCTATCAGTGCAAGCGGAGTTTGTTTTGTATGGAAAGCAATAAACTGCACACTGTACACATTTAATGTTAAACTTTTGATACTCAGTTGTCGTGTTGACCTTATCTCTATCTTTTCTTCCAGGGAGATCGTGGATAATACTTTATTAGAAGTGATACCTGCTAATGCTTTCAATGGATTATCTGAGAATTATTTAACGATGTAAGTACACTTTCAGCCATTTCCCTGTCTTTTGCTTCTAGTATAGCATTTTAATTAGCTTATTCTCAATAAAGAAAGACTTAATTCTTTAAATAAAGGTCAATACAAATATCCCCTGTTTTTCTATATTTTCGGTGGGATGGTTCAGTTTCAATGTGAACACATCACTAGTTGGGGTTATTGATATACATTTCAAGAATCAACACTTCAGTCAAATGCCCCCTGGAAGCCTTGAAGTGTATCCGAAAGCTAAAAGCAAATCCCATGGATACCACCCATCCAAGCAATTGCATGAAGCCGCCAGAGCAACTGCATAACATGTGCTTGCAGTCGCAGGTGGTTTGAGTCAAGTTGTTTTTTAACTGATTTTAAAAAACTATTATGGGATTCAGGGATACTTTGACAAAACCATCTATCCATACATTTTCATAGTCAACCATAATTAATTAAATATCACTAATAATAATAATAATCAATAATGTATGGATTATTTGAATTGTTTTGTTTAAAGAGTTGTAACACTTTTACATCTTCTTTTATCTCCTATTAGCATGTTCAATGGCAACGGCCTGCGCAGCATTCAGCCGTATGCCTTCAACGAGAGCCGCCTGGAGGAAGTGTAAGCTCTCCACCTTGTGTCCCTTTAGTGAGCACTTACAGAACGTTAACAAATGACAGGAATATTGGAATGGGGGACTCACTCTTTTCTGATTTCTATTTGTTTAGGTATCTCAACATGAATGTGGATTTGGAAACAGTTGACGCTTTGGCCTTTTCTGGAGTCATTCACGGTCCAACACTTCTGTAAGATGCTGAAATATATTGTGTGTTTGAACGTCAACATGTTTACTACTACAAGAAACTAAAGAATGTTGGTGC
Organism: Gadus chalcogrammus; assembly: GCF_026213295.1. Taxonomy (NCBI): domain Eukaryota; kingdom Metazoa; phylum Chordata; class Actinopteri; order Gadiformes; family Gadidae; genus Gadus; species Gadus chalcogrammus. Next base: position 24,223,270 of record NC_079416.1, read on the forward strand.
AGCATGCAAATAGTTTCCCCAATGCCTACCACAAAAAAAGTTCAATGTGTTCCATTGAACACAAACAACCTCCAGGAGTAATCTCAGCATTGTCTCCTTCTGAAGTGAACTCTGTGTGGATCCTCAGAGACCTCTCAGAGACCAGAGTGACCACTTTACCCTCAATGGGACTGGGAGCCGTGCAGACATTCCAAGCTAAAAACACTTGGGGCCTCAAGCAACTGCCCCCCCTTACAGCGTTTCTGCATCTCCAGAGTGCTGAGCTGACCTTCCCCAGCCACTGCTGTGGCCTCTCAAAGCTGACGCGGTGGAGAGGGTGAGTCAGAAACAAGCTCTGCTCCTCGCACTCACAGTACTAACTGGATATCTTCAATATTGTATTTTCTACAAGAAAAAAGCTCCACTCAACTCTGTTTTTTCAGTATCAAGTATTGAACAAACCATAAATATTGGGATTTATTGTCTATACTTTTACGAAATAAGCACTTAACGGCCTCTTACCCTCACTGTTAATATCAAAGACAAACAGAAGAAGTAATTTGCAACCTGACGAAGACTCTGGGACTGAGGTCTCCCCAGGGGGGTTCCTCCAGGCGCTTCGGGAGACACACCATCACCCAGCAGGAGGACTTTCTGCACAACAGCAGTCTCCAGACCTTTGCAAACCCTTACCACCACTTCCTCCATCCCGACCTCTTCCGTCCGTCCGAGCTGTGGCCCAACGAGGGCCCCTACTTCGTGGACCTGCCCACCGAGCCGCCGGAGGAGGGCTTAGACTACGCGCTGTGCAGTGACCCGCTCGCCCACCAGAGGGCGGTGGCCTGTGTGCCTGAGCCGGACGCGCTGAACCCCTGCGAGGACGTGATGAGCCAGGGCTTCCTCCGGATGGCGGTGTGGGCCGTCAGCCTGCTGGCCATCCTGGCCAACCTGCTGGTCCTGTTGGTCCTGCTCACCAGCCGCCGCCGGCTCTCCATCACACGCTTCCTCATCTGCCATCTGGCCTTCGCCGACCTCTGCATGGGCGTGTACCTGCTGCTCATCGCCGCGGTGGACGTCTACACGCGCTCCCACTACTACCAGCACGCCGTCGCCTGGCAGACAGGGGCCGGCTGCCAGCTGGCGGGCACGCTGTCCGTCTTCTCCTGCGAGCTGTCGGTCTACACGCTCACCGCCATCACGCTGCAGCGCTGGCACGCCATCTACTTCGCCATGAGCCCCGAGCGCCGGCTGCGGCTCCGCCACGCCGCCGCCGCCATGCTGGGCGGCTGGCTGCTGTGTCTGACGCTGGCGCTGCTGCCGCTGGTCGGCGTCAGCAGCTACCAGCGGGTGAGTGTCTGCCTCCCCATGGACGTGGAGACGGCCGCGGCCCGCGTTTACGTGGTCCTGGTGCTGAGCTTCAACGTCCTGGCCTTCACCGTGGTGGTGGCCTGCTACCTGCACATCTACTGCATGGTGCACAACCCCCGGCACCAGTCCAGCCGGCACGACGCCAGCATGGCCCAGCGCATGGCCGTGCTCATCTTCACCAACTTCCTGTGCGTGGCGCCCATCTCCTTCTACGGGCTGTCGGCGCTCCACCGGCCGCTCATCACCATCACCGACTCCAAGGTGAGTTTAGACCTGAGTTTAGACCTGTGACCATCACCGACTCCAAGGTGAGTTTAGACCTGAGTTTAGACCTGAGTTTAGACCTGTGACCATCACTGACTCTAAGGTGAGTTTAGACCTGTGATCATCACCGACTCCAAGGTGTGTTTAGACCTGTGACCATCACCGACTCCAAGGTGAGTTTAGACCTGAGTTTTGACCTGTGATCATCACTGACTCCAAGGTGAGTTTAGACCTGAGTTTAGACCTGTGATCATCACTGACTCCAAGGTGAGTTTAGACCTGTCATCATCATTGACTCCAAGGTGAGTTTAGAACTGTGACCATTACCGACTCCAAGGTGAGTTTAGACCTGAGTTTAGACCTGTGATCATCACTGACTCCAAGGTGAGTTTAGACCTGTGATCATCACTGACTCCATGGTGAGTTTAGATCTGTGATCATCACTGACTCCAAGGTGAGTTTAGACCTGTGATCATCACTGACTCCAAGGTGAGTTAGGCCTGTGATCATCACTGACTCCAAGGAGAGTTTAGAACTGTGATCAGACCATCACTGACTCCAAGGTGAGTTTAGAACTGTGATCAGACCATCACTGACTCCATGGTCATAGTGATGTCTGTGGTCAGACCATCGGAGCGCCTCCACTGGATTCTCAGTGGAAATGTTCTTCCTTGTACCGTTGTGGGGGTGGCGAGTCATTTAGTTACTCATATTGCCTAATTACTTTGGTAATTTATGTTTTAATGAGGCCAGGAGAGATGCAGTAACCCATCAGTGAAGAAATGCTCTGATTGGAAACATCTATGCTGGGAGTGTTCTCAATCCAAATTGCCTCTCACAAAGGCCGGGGCCGTCAACTCAAAACTTATATTTTCACAGCACAATTCACTCAATGATAGCTGAAGGATGGCTATTCCATTTTTAGCAAATTGCAAAGAAATAATGGCTCCTAAATAGGTTTTCTTAAATAGGTGAACAGATTTCACCTCGTATCGCCGTCAGAGTTCACCATGCTACGTCAGAGTTCACCATGCTAACCCCAGGGTGCAACATGCTAATGTCAGGGTACACCATGCTAACCCTGTCCATGCTAACTCCTGTCCACGCTAACTCCTGTCCGTGCTAACCGTTTCCTTGCTAACCCTGTCCTTGCTAACCCTGTCCATGCTAACCCTGTCCGTGCTAACCCTGTCCATGCTAACTCCTGTCCGCGCTAACCCTGTCCATGCTAACCCTGTCCGTGTTAACCCCTATCCTTGCTAACCCTGTCCTTGCTAACCCTGTCCATGCTAACCCTGTCCGTGCTAACCCTGTCCATGCTAACTCCTGTCCACACTAACTCCCGTCCTTGCTAACCCTGTCCGTGCTAACCCTGTCCTTGCTAACCCTGTCCGTGCTAACCCTGTCCTTGCTAACCCTGTCCGTGCTAACCCTGTCCTTGCTAACCCTCTCCGTGCTAACTCTGTCCATGCTAACCCTGGTCCCCCAGGTGCTGCTGGTTCTGTTCTTCCCTCTGAACTCCTGCACTCAGCCCTTCCTGTACGCCCTGCTGACCCGGGCCTTCCAGTGGGACGCCGCGGCCATGCTGAGCCGGGTCGGGCTTTGGAGGCCGCAGGCACCGCTCTGCTGAAGCCCCGCTACACTACTGCCTCTACAGTAGTGTACTGTATCTCACCTACAGTAACTACTGCCTCTACAGTAGTGTACTGTATCTCACCTACAGTAACTACTGCCTTTACAGTAGTGTACTGTATCTCACCTACAGCAACTACTGTCTCTACAGTAGTGTACTGTATCTCACCTACAGCAACTACTGTCTCTACAGTAGTGTACTGTATCTCACCTACAGCAACTACTGCCTCTACAGTAGTGTACTGTATCTCACCTACAGCAACTACTGTCTCTACAGTAGTGTACTGTATCTCATCTACAGCATCTACTGTCCCTACAGTAGTGTACTGTATCTCACCTAACTACTGTCTCTACAGTAGTGTACTGTATCTCACCTAACTACTGTCTCTACAGTAGTGTACTGTATCTCACCTACAGTAACTACTGTCTCTACAGTAGTGTACTGTATCTCACCTACGGTAACTAATGTCTACAGTAGTAACTGTAGGTGATATACAGTACACTACTGTCTCTACAGTAGTGTACTGTATCTAAACTACAGGAACTACTGTCTCTACAGTAGTGTACTGTATCTCACCTACAGCAACTACTGTAAACAGGACACTATCTCACCTACAGTAGCTACTGTCTCTACAGGACACTATCTCACCTACAGTAACTACTGTATCTCACCAACAGTAACGACTGTATCTCACCTACAGTAACTAGTGTCAACAGGACACTATCTCACCTACAGTAACTAGTGTCAGCAGGACACTATCTCACTATCTCTAATAAAGGGGTTCATATATCGTCCCAATACTCTTCCATCTTGGAATTTTAATTTGCTTGAAAGACAAATGAGTTGAGCCTTGTCCCCGAAGTGAATACTAGAAGGATTCTGTTTTGTAGTCGGATGGAATCTCTTTTAGTTAGCAGAGGTAATCATTTGATTGAAAGCAATTATATACCCAATTATACATCTCATCCATCTTGTGGTCTGTGTACATCTGTGAGATTAAGCCAGATTGAGAGATTTTTTATATATTCAGGCATTTTTGTCTTTGGATTAGTATGGTTGGTGCAGCTTTGAATCAGAAAATGTTTCACATTTACTAGACAGCTAACATGAAACATGAATATTGAACTCGCTTATTAAACCCTGCCAGAACATGAGTGGCTACCTCAATAGTTGTGTTTATTGTAGCCCAATACAGTAACAATACAGGGTCGGCTTAGCTTAGGAGTCAGAGCAGTTGTCTTGTATCCAAAAGGTTGCTAGTTCGATCCCCAGCTCCTACTAGCTGAGTGTCCCTGAGCAAGACACTTAACCCTCCTGACGAGCTGGCTGTCGCCTTGCATGGTTGACTCAACCGTCGGTGTGCAATGTGTGTAAGTCGCTTTGGATGAAAGTGTCTGCTAAATGCCCTAATTGCAGTTACAGACCCATACTTCGAGGTATGAATTCTCAGTGGATATATACAATTTAAGACTTTAGGTTAATGTTTCATACTTAAGTTTGCTTTTCTGTGCAATGTCCTGTAGGTAATATAACAAATTTGCTAACTAGCTTATTGTTTTTTTTGTTTTTTTACTTTTACCTCAATGTAGCCAGCATTTAATCAAAGTTCCATAATTCGTTTAAGAGGAAAAAAACACAATTGTGCCCTCTTAACATGTCAATAGTAGTACGTGAGAATCATGTGCCCAAACCGGTATCGGAACAAGAGGGGGGAACGTCGTCCTCTAGTGGAGCGTTATGAACGTTGTCCTCTAGGGAGAGTTATGAGCGTCGCCCTCTATTGGAGAGTTAAGAGCACTGCTAGATCAACCCCACCTCTATAGTACATCCAGCCTCCCCTAACCATTATGTCAATATCGTTTACGGCTTGTTTTGATTTTCAATGAATCAAATGTATTTTACACATATAATAGGCCAATGTTTTTGATATTTCATGATTTTTTTTTATTATTTTATAGCTAAGTGTGAGAGTCATAGTCAGTTTGGATTGTATTAGCCTACAATTCAAAAGAAAAAATACTTGAATATTATAATTAACGAACAAAACACCCTGATATGACATGATTGGGTCGTGAAATGTTTGGGTTTGCAGTTTTCATTGTATTTAAATAGTATGTTTAAATAGCTGTAATAACTTTATTATGCTGTTGTCGATATAGTCATGCTCTTTCAATAAAGGTTTTTAATTAGGCCTAATTTGACTCAATCAGAGCTCCCCCCCACGCACGGTGTGGGCCTTGAATGACCTTCACATGCTCTCACACGCTATTACGCAATCCTTTTCAGTAATATCCCCTCTTCTGTGATCATAGATCCGCCTCGGTCCGAGCCCCGCAGAGCTCTGAGACCTGAACCTGACGCAGACAGGGTTATAAGCTTAGCTAACATGAACACTATAACCTTAGTTAACATGAACACTGTAACCTTAGTTAACATGAACACTATAACCTTAGTTAACATGAACACTATAACCTTAGTTAACATGAACACTGTAACCTTAGTTAACATGAACACTATAACCTTAGTTAACATGAACACTGTAACCTTAGTTAACATGAACACTATAACCTTAGTTAACATGAACACTATAACCTTAGTTAACATGAACACTATAACCTTAGTTAACATGAACACCACTAGCTAACATGACACTATAACCTTAGTTAACATGAACACCACTAGTTATCCATGAACTCAGGCAGATCCATGAACTCAGAACAATGTACTCGAAATGCCACGAAATTATTTTACAACTGTAACGTTTTTTTTTATTGATTTTTTTAAGTTGTTTTACGGTTTGATGTTTTAATAATTAATAAGTGTTTTTTAAACTAAAGTGTTTGGTGAATTGAATGTCAAATCTTTCCTCCAACCATGTCCTTGAGATTATTTGTGATTGAGTGGAGAGAGTCGTTGGTTATGAATACCAATGTTCCAGCATGTTCTCCCTTTAAATATCTGTTTGTTTTAGTTTTTTTGGCCGGGCCCGTGTTGTAACTCCCTGTTCTCCAAGTAGCCCAGGATCCCAGGTATGAAACACAGCGTGCTGCCGCAATGGGACCAAGCGGACTAACTGGATCGACTCAAAAGTGTTCTAAATTCTACCCAACCTCTTCTGCACAAACCCCTTGACCAGAACCATGATAAAATCTGATCTATCTTGGGAGTTGCATTTTAAAGACGGAGACAGCGTGAAGGACAGATAGCACAATGAGCTGGTTAAGACTCTCCAAACAATAAAGACACGCCAAACTGCATTAGCTCATGAACTTGCAGTGTAGAATACATGGTTGTCATTTTACAAATAAAAAGATAAAAAAGATCATCCCAAAGTTAGTGCTGGGCTGACCGTCCTGTGGGTTCAGTGGCCCCCAGCTGGCCTGAGCTACACACTAGAGGCTACACTTTTATTTTGGACATTCATATGGAGGGGTAGAAGAAGTCATATACATATAACCTGGATCTAGACCACAGACCATTAAAGCTAGAAAACACTTTAATCTATTATTCATCAACAGATCAGTACAGCTTGTTTAGTCAGCCTGCCACTGCTGTCCATTTACATTAGTAGTACAGGTGCACATTGGACATGAGGTTCACATAAAGTAAAAAGAGGAAAAATAAACATTTAAGACACAAAACGGTTTTGATCTTGACATCATAAAGCTATGTTTAGCATTACCAAATAATGTATCGTATTGAGAATGTAAGCCAAATACTGACCAAACCAAAGGTTTATATACTGAAAGCAAATTGTATTAATATTGACACATTTCCATGTAATCCTCATCATAATTGAAATGATATTGATTTGTAGCAGAATAAATGAATACATCCATACCTTACTCTGCAGGCACATTTGAAACCACACTGTTGTTCAAGCATGTTCATAAAGATACTTAATTCATTCATAACAGAACAACAGGGTCCTTATAACGCCACATTCAGTATCCAGTTCAATCCAGTTAAACAAAGCCAACATGTACCGCTTGGTTGCAGACCACTGCAGCTCATTTTACACTCAATAAGGCCACAATAACAAAGTGGGCAACCCTCCGATAGAAAAGTACAAAATGTGTGTCTGTAATCTCACATGGCACATAGCAAATTAGATAGGCAGCTAACACACTCAGTTTGTCCCTTAGATTACATACATTTAAGTAAAAATAGAATTCCACCCTGACGATAATGCTATAGATTAATAATCCATAATCAGTTAGTAATGTACCTCAAACAGGCCAAAAACAGCCGTTCGTTTTATGGTATTACATGTGAGCCGAAATCGTGCTAAACAAGACGCCAGCAGCCTCGTTGTGAAGGTAACACCAACAAGCCCCGCCCTAAAGAAAACCCCCGCCCTAAAGACAAGCCCCGCCCTAAAGACAAGACATGCCCTAAAGCTAAACCCGGCCCTAAAGACAAGCCCTGCCATAAAACAGGTGGCTTTGATTCAAAGTGCAAAAAGTTTCCCTGTTCTGTTTCCTGTATCTCTTTTCCACCACATCGCTCTAAGGAGTTCAGTCAGTGGATCCACTGGGCCATTCGTCACTGATGTGCACATTCTCCCGGCTGGTCCGCAGGCGTGTTCGCTGTGTTCGGGATATCCTCCCTCTTCTGCTCTATGGGGACCTGTTAAAAAAAATACATCATTATGTTCAGTTTTGTTTTGAGGTGATGCAGTAAATACGTTTCACCACTAGGTGGCGATTGACGCTCGGTTTGTGATTTATTTTTTAGTAATTCAATGGAGCCACTGTGTTTGAAAGAAAATCTATACCTCTCAGTAGAATTCTTTCTTACGGTTTAACGCCTACTAAAAGTGGCATTTCAAATGAATGTTTGTTTCATAAACAACAGAGAAAACTAAAATAAATTCAAACCAGAGCTACTGTTCCATACTGTCTCCGTGCTTTGGTTTACTGTGGTTTCTCAGGGGAGATAACCGGTGGACTGACACTGCAGCCAACTGCTCATCTGTTTCTCCTCTCACACCATCTCAATGCAATGTCCCCGTCCACCACCGCCTGTTACCCCCCCATACCCTGGGTCTCCAGCCCCACGGGGCCCCGACCGGTCCCCCACACTCATACAACATCCAACAGCCAAACCTCCACAGGACAAAGACACCTGGGTTTGTTTCAATGGATAATATGGATTCCAAAGGACAAATCAACTTACCAAAGAATTTTCCGAAAACGTTTGCTTGTAAGTAAATGCAAATAATTTCATGTATGAAACAAAAAACGTGTTAGAAAGGTTGGAGCTAGCCTAGATGCCTCTGATATGGCTGACCTATACAATCAAGCTTCAAAGGGTTGTTAGTGAGTGGGAGCTGGGGGTGTGTTTGAACGACCACAGCCAGCCTGTCTGCTCCACTGATGAACTGATAATGACAGGAGCTCAGGTGGATAATGACATGCTGGGACAGGAGCTCGCAGACCGAGGACTACTGGGACTCACCACTGTGTGTGTGTGTGTGTGTGTGTGTGTGTGTGTGTGTGTGTGTGTGTGTGTGTGTGTGTGTGTGTGTGTGTGTGTGTGTGTGTGTGTGTGTGTGTGTGTGTGTGTGTGTGTGGTTGTGTGTGTGTGTGTGTGTGTGTGTGTGTACCTGGTAGAAGAAGTGGGCCTTGTAGTTGATCCACTTCCTGACGTCGGGCCGGTCGTCCACGGACAGCGAGCGCACCGTGGCCTGAGAGGCGGCGGCGGCCGGCATGTCGAACTCCACCTCCAGATGGCGCTGCAGCACCCGGGGCACCTCCTGGTCCGAGCCCAGCTCTAGGCGGAGGAAGAAGGTGTGCGGGTGACCCAGCGCTGAGGAAGAGGAGAGGAGGAGCAGTCGAGTTAAAACATGTTGGTGTTTCAAAGAGGGAGCATCCAAAGAAAGGCTTCATGAGCACCAGATAGAGCTGAGACAGAGCTTACATAACCAGATAGAGCTGAGATAACCAGATAGAGCTGAGACAGAGCTTACATAACCAGATAGAGCTGAGATAACCAGATAGAGCTGAGATAACCAGATAGAGCTGAGACAGAGCTTAGATAACCAGATAGAGCTGAGACAGAGCTTAGATAACCAGATAGAGCTGAGACAGAGCTTAGATAACCAGATAGAGCTTAGATAACCAGATATAGCTTAGATAACCAGATAGAGCTGAGACAGAGCTTAGATAACCAGATAGAGCTGAGACAGAGTTTACATAACCAGATAGAGCTGAGACAGAGCTTAGATAACCAGATAGAGCTGAGATAACCAGATAGAGCTTAGATAACCAGATAGAGCTGAGATAACAAGATAGAGCTTAGATAACCAGATAGAGCTTAGACAACCAGATAGAGCTGAGACAGAGCTTAGATAACCAGATAGAGCTGAGACAGAGCTTAGATAACCAGATAGAGCTGAGACAGAGCTGAGATAACCAGATAGAGCTTAGACAACCAGATAGAAATGAGACAGAGCTTAGATAACCAGATAGAGCTTAGATAACCAGATAGAGCTGAGATAACCAGATAGAGCTGAGATAACAAGATAGAGCTTAGATAATCAGATAGAGCTTAGACAACCAGATAGAGCTGAGACAGAGCTTAGATAACCAGATAGAGCTGAGACAGATCTTAGACAACCAGATAGAGCTGAGACAGAGCTTAGATAACCAGATAGAGCTTAGATAACCAGATAGAGCTGAGACAGATCTTAGACAACCAGATAGAGCTGAGACAGAGCTTAGATAACCAGATAGAGCTTAGATAACCAGATAGAGCTGAGACAGAGCTTAGATAACCAGATAGAGCTGAGATAACCAGATAGAGCTGAGACAGAGCTTAGATAACCAGATAGAGCTGAGACAGAGCTTACATAACCAGATAGAGCTGAGACAGAGCTTAGATAACCAGATAGAGCTGAGACAGAGCTTAGATAACCAGATAGAGCTTAGATAACCAGATAGAGCTGAGATAACAAGATAGAGCTTAGATAACCAGATAGAGCTTAGACAACCAGATAGAGCTGAGACAGAGCTTAGATAACCAGATAGAGCTTAGATAACCAGATAGAGCTGAGATAACAAGATAGAGCTGAGATAACAAGATAGAGCTTAGATAACCAGATAGAGCTGAGACAGAGCTTAGATAACCAGATAGAGCTGAGACAGAGCTTAGATAACCAGCTAGAGCTTAGATAACCAGATAGAGCTTAGACAACCAGATAGAGCTGAGACAGAGCTTAGATAACCAGATAGAGCTGAGATAACCAGATAGAGCTGAGATAACAAGATAGAGTTTAGATAACCAGATAGAGCTGAGACAGAGCTTAGATAACCAGATAGAGCTGAGACAGAGCTTAGATAACCAGATAGAGCTTAGATAACCAGATAGAGCTGAGATAACAAGATAGAGCTTAGATAACCAGATAGAGCTTAGATAACCAGATAGAGCTGAGATAACCAGATAGAGCTGAGATAACAAGATAGAGCTTAGATAACAAGATAGAGCTTAGATAACCAGATAGAGCTTAGATAACCAGATAGAGCTGAGACAGATCTTAGATAACCAGATAGAGCTGAGATAACAAGATAGAGCTGAGACAGAGCTTAGATAACCAGATAGAGCTGAGATAACCAGATAGAGCTGAGATAACAAGATAGAGCTTAGATAACCAGATAGAGCTGAGACAGAGCTTAGATAACCAGATAGAGCTGAGATAACCAGATAGAGCTGAGACAGAGCTTAGATAACCAGATAGAGCTGAGAGCTTAGATAACCAGATAGAGCTGAGATAACAAGATAGAGCTGAGACAGAGCTTAGATAACCAGATAGAGCTGAGATAACCAGATAGAGCTGAGACAGAGCTTAGATAACCAGATAGAGCTGAGATAACCAGATAGAGCTGAGATAACCAGATAGAGCTGAGACAGAGCTTAGATAACCAGATAGAGCTGAGATAACAAGATAGAGCTGAGACAGAGCTTAGATAACCAGATAGAGCTGAGATAACCAGATAGAGCTGAGATAACCAGATAGAGATAACCAGATAGAGCTGAGACAGAGCTTAGATAACCAGATAGAGCTTAGATAACCAGATAGAGCTGAGATAACAAGATAGAGCTGAGACAGAGCTTAGATAACCAGATAGAGCTGAGACAGAGCTTAGATAACCAGATAGAGCTTAGATAACCAGATAGAGCTGAGATAACCAGATAGAGCTGAGACAGTGCTTAGATAACCAGATAGAGCTTAGATAACCAGATAGAGCTTAGATAACCAGATAGAGCTGAGATAACCAGATAGAGTTGAGATAACCAGATAGAGCTGAGATAACAAGATAGAGCTTAGATAACCAGATAGAGCTGAGACAGAGCTTAGATAACCAGATAGAGCTGAGATAACCAGATAGAGCTGAGACAGTGCTTAGATAACCAGATAGAGCTGAGATAACCAGATAGAGCTGAGATAGGGCTTAGATAACCAGATAGAGCTGAGACAGAGCTTAGATAACCAGATAGAGCTTAGATAACCAAATAGACCTTAGATAACCAGATAGAGCTTAGATAAACAGATAGAGCTTAGATAGCATCCAAAAGTAGCTAAGATAGAATCCGAATAGAGCAAACAAATTAAATGAAAATGTTATCCTCCCCTTGATCCATGTGTATTTGTTCATCTCTATTCTTTATTAGAGTTTGGTGTCACACACACACAACAGACGCTCTCCATGAATAGAGCGATCTAAGCTCTGTTGTTTGCTTGTCTCCCACTGGTAAAAGGTCCATTACTCAATGTGATGCTAATGACTCACTAAGAGTGGAGGGACGGTGTTTGCAGGGAAGGCAAATAAAGAAGCATATTCAAATGTAGGCTAAGTACTGTGGGGGTCAGCTTTACAGAATCTGGGATGGAAATGTGTGAATGTTACAGAACAGTGTTAATGGTTAACATTAACTTAGCATTAACTCTAGTGGATGAGAGAAGCATTAGACTGAACAACATAGTGGACACAAAGCAGAATCATGGAGAGGGAATGAGGGCAAGAAATCTGACGAGAGCAAAACCAAAGAGAGGCATAAGTAGGCAGCACTGGAGGTGTAATAATAGAAGGGCTGAATGGGGGGGGGGGGCACAGAGGGCTGTGTGGCTCCTCTGGGCTGTGGGTAACTCATGGTGACAGCCGGGCATTGTGTGGTCCCAGCGGGCAGCGGTCCACCGGGCAGCACTGAGCCCTGAGGGGGGGGGGGGGCAGACCTCCATAGTGAGGGGGGGGGGGGCAGACCTCCACAGTTAGGGGGGGGGCAGCCCTGAGCCCTGAGGGAGGGGGGGGGGGGGGCAGACCTCTGTTAACCCAGAAACCAACGGGAGTGGGGGCCGGTCTCTCCGCAGGACCTCTTGTGGGCGTTACTCCAATAAACACGCTCTGCAGCAGGGGGCGCCACTGGCGGCCCGCGGGCCACAACCGGCCCGCCAGGCATAACGTCAGGCCCGCCACATTATTCTGAAGTTATAGGATCTTTATTTTTATTTTTTTTTGGCATATATAATATCTAGCCTCGCATCAGCAAAAAACGTTGTTGGATGGTGCGTTTGTGGTGCGGTTGCGGATGAAATAAAAGCCCATCCACGCATCTCTAGGGGGACACTCAGTAGACTCTAGAGGGGGGGGGGGGCAGTAAACACTCAGTAGACTGTAGGGGGGGGGGGATCCAACAGACACTCAGTAGACTCTAGAGGGGGGGGGGTCATTGGACTCTAGAGGGGGGGGTCATTATACTCTAGGGGGGGGGGGCATTATACTCTAGGGGGGGGGGGGCATTAGACTCTAGAAGGGGGTCATTAGACTCTAGAGGGGGGGGTCATTATACTCTGGGGGGGTCATTAGACTCTAGGGGCGGTCATTATACTCTAGGGGGGGTCATTGGACTCTAGAGGGGGGTCATTATACTCTAGGGGGGGGTCATTATACTCTAGGGGGGGGTCATTATACTCTAGGGGGGGTCATTGGACTCTAGAGGGGGGGGGGTCATGATATTCTAGGGGGGGGTCATTGGACTCTAGGGGGGGGTCATTATATTCTAGGGGGGGGTCATTGGACTCTAGAGGGGCGGGGGGTCATTATACTCTAGGGGGGGGTCATTGGACTCTAGAGGGGGGGGGGTCATTATACTCTAGGGGGGGGTCATTATACTCTAGGGGGGGGGGTAATTGGACTCTAGAGGGGGGGGGTCATTATACTCTAGGGGGGGGGTAATTGGACTCTAGAGGGGGGGGGGTCATTGGACTCTAGAGGGGGGGGGTCATTATACTCTAGGGGGGGGTCATTAGACTCTAGGGGGGGTCATTATACTCTAGGGGGGGTCATTGGACTCTAGAGGGGGGTCATTATACTCTAGGGGGGGTCATTATACTCTAGGGGGGGGGGTCATTGGACTCTAGAGGGGGGGTCATTATATTCTAGGGGGGGGTCATTGGACTCTAGAGGGGGGGGGGGGGTCATTATACTCTAGGGGGGGGTTAATTGGACTCTAGAGGGGGGGGGGTCATTGGACTCTGGGGTTCGGGGGTCCAGTCACCTGAGTTCTTGTCGGGGAGGCGGGGGATCCTCCACACCACCGCTCTGAAGGCGGCCTCGTACTTGGCCGTGCCCAGCGTCACCCTCATGGCAGGCTCCGCCCCCGAGGGGCCGGCCCAGCCCAGCCCCGCCCCCGAGGGGCTGGCCCAGCCCAGCCCCGCCCCCTTGTTGAAGCGCGCCTTCAGGGAGCGCTCCCCCCCCACCCCCTCCCGCCGGAAGATCTTGGCCCAGATCTCAGGGATGGGGTACCGGATCTATAGAGATATATACACACGTAGATATAGAGATGTAGATATATACACACGTAGATATAGAGATGTAGATATATACACACGTAGATATAGAGATGTAGATATATACACACGTAGATATAGAGATGTAGATATACACACGTAGATATAGAGATGTAGATATACACACGTAGATATAGAGATGTAGATATATACACACGTAGGTATAGAGATGTAGATATATACACACGTAGATATAGAGATGTAGATATACACACACGCAGATATAGAGATGTAGATATACACACACGCAGATATAGAGATGTAGATATATACACACGTAGATATAGAGATGTAGATATATACACACGTAGATATAGAGATGTAGATATATACACACGTAGGTATAGAGATGTAGATATATACACACGTAGAGATAGAGATGTAGATATATACACACGTAGATATAGAGATGTAGATATATACACACGTAGATATAGAGATGTAGATATATACACACGTAGATATAGATGTAGATATACACACGTAGGTATAGAGATGTAGATATATACACACGTAGATATAGAGATGCATTTATATAGTTAGAACTGTATCTATAATGAATACAGATGTGGCTCTAGATGTTTCTAACATGAATGAAAACATTAGCGTTTTCAACGTTAAAAATTAAAATGTTAATTTTTGCGATTAATTCAAAATACTGAAGGCATCATTCATTCTGTGTTATTAAATAAGTGAATATCTAATGAACCAAGGGGCGGCGCCTCACCGCCACGTCCTCACAGGGCACAGCGTTAAGCTCCGCCCCCCCGGGCGCCATCAGCAGCCAGGACTGCAGCACGACCTCCGCCCCCGCCACGGCGGCGGTGGTCCGCAGGCTGAAGGGCAGGCTCCGCCCGCAGAACGGCGTGCGGAAGCGGAGCAGCTCGAAGCGGCAGCGCGGCGGGGGCGTGAAGGTCACGGCGCGCGTGGACAGGAAGTGGGCGGAGTCGGCGTGGAGGGGGTGCAGCTCGGGGCCGTCCAGACGGATCCAGCGGGCGGTGCTGTTGGGGACGATGTCCCGGCGAGACACCAGCTCCTTCCCCTTCACCTGGGGGCGGGGTCAGGGGTCAGAGGTCAGGAGTCAGGGTTCATCAGAGGGCACATGACATCAGGGAACGCACCAGCTCCTCCCCCTTCCCCTGGGGGCGGGGTCAGGGGTCAGGGGTTAGGGGTCAGGGGTCATCACAGGGTACATGACATACAGTCATATTCATAGAGATAGAGTTAACATAGGTCCGGGTAGGGGGGTTAGTTAGGGTTAACCCAACCGCATTCAATTAGGTATACACTCTAACCTTAGTTAACATGACCTCCACTAGTTAACATGAGATCCACTAGTTAACATGAGCTCCACTAGTAAACATGAACACCACTAGTTAACATGAACACCACTAGTTAACATGAACTCCACTAGCTAACATGAACTCCACTAGGAAACATGAACTCCACTAGTTAACATGAACACTATAACCTTGGTTATAGTGCTGAGCGAGTTAACATGAACTCCACTAGTTAACATGAACTCCACTAGTTAACATGAACTCCACTAGTTAACATGACCACCACTAGTTAACATGAACACCACTAGTTAACATGAACACTCTGACCATAGTTAACATGAACACCACTAGTTAACGTGAACACCACTAGTTAACGTGAACACCACTAGTTAACGTGAACACCACTAGTTAACGTGAACACCACTAGTTAACATGAACACCACTAGTTAACGTGAACACCAATAGTTAACGTGAACACCACTAGTTAACGTGAACACCACTAGTTAACATGAACACCACTAGTTAACGTGAACACCACTAGTTAACGTGAACACCACTAGTTAACGTGAACACCACTAGTTAACATGAACACCACTAGTTGACATATATAACCTTAGTTAACATGAACCCTCTAACCATTACCACCCATGCTACTGACCTGGAGGTCGTTGAGCCCCAGCTGGCAGCGCGGCTGGCCTGAGACCAGCGCCAGCACGCTGACCCGGGTGATGACCAGCTGCTGCTCCACGCGCCCGCCGGCCGCCGCCGCCACCCCGTAGAACTCGTCCCTCACCTCCACGTGCATCTCCTCCTCGGAGGGCAGGGGGGGGGCGGGCCCCGGGGGGGCGGGGGGCCCCGGGGGGGGCCCGGGCAGCCGCCTCAGCAGCTGCAGCAGCGAGTGTCTGCAGCTCAGGTAGTCATGGTAACAGGGCGTGGCCAGCTTGACCAGCTGCTGTCGCAGCGGCGTGAGGACGGCGGGCAGCGGCGACAGCGCGGCGGGCAGCTTGGAGCGCCGGCGTTCCCGGTACTGCAGCAGCTCCACGCTCAGTGTGTGCACGCGGCCGGCGTCCTCGTAGCTCTGGAGGCGGGGCTCCGACAGCTGGTGCTGCGGCAGCAGGCGCAGCGACCTGAAGGGCGCGTCCAGCCCGCGCTCGTAGAAGAGCCGCAGGAAGCCGTCGTCCGACAGGCGCACGTGGATGGGCCCCCAGTGGCGCGACGACATGATGGTCTTCTTCTCCGGGATGCGGAGCAGCATGGCCCAGCCGTCCTGGGGGACCATGTGGGGAGGAAGGTAGGGCTCCTCCTCCTCCTCCTCCTCCGGCCGTTCCAGCGCCTCTTCGCCCTCCTCCACGCCCTCGTCTCCGTCGGAGGGACCCCCACCCCCGGGGCCGTCGGGGTCAGAGGGCTGCAGGCTCCGCAGGTAGTGCAGCTCGTTAGTGATGGGGCCGTCCTGGAAAAGGTCCCCTCCCCCTCCTCCTCCTCCCCCTAAGGGGAGGTTTGCCGGGGGGTTCTGTGTCTGGCGTGCGGGGGAGGGTGAGTCCGAGCCGGGCTCAGGGTGTCGACCGCCTGCTGGGGACCCGTGCCCCACCTCCTGCCCGCCCCCGAAGAAGGAGCTGAAGGGGTTGAGGCTGGAGGGCTTGACGTCACTGAACGCCTCGTGGAGGAACGGGTTCCTCTTGGCGTAGGAGGCGCTGCCGTCCCCCGGAGGCTGGGCGCCCGCCGGCGGGGGGTCCCGGGGGGGCTGCGTGAGCCCGTCGTTCGGCCCCCGGTTCTGGCTCCGAGCCCGGGCGACCACGTGGTTACCGTTGCCATCCTGGAGGCCGGGAGGAGGGGGCGGCCCGGGGGGAGGGAGGGGCGGCTGCGGGCCGGTGGCGTCGTCATCGAAGGTCACCCAGGAGGTCAGCCGGCCGGCCGCGTCCGACGGGCTGCTGCTCGTCTGCCGGCCGCCGGAGCTGCAGCTGAGCGAGTCCACGTCGATGCCCTCGTCTTTGGAGAACGTGCACGCGTCGGCTGAGGAAGGGAACCGGGAAAAGGAAGTGCACAGAAAACATGCTGATCAGCGGCACCTCTGTGTGTGTCTGCCTCACGTGATCGCCTGGTGCAAGGACTCAATGAGCGGCTCAGTCAACACATGAAGACACCACGAGCAGGGAGGGAACTGAGACAGGGTGGATCCCCAACAGCACTACCAACAGTACCCGTCTGCAGAGCGTGGCGGTGGTTCTAATAACATAGATCTGTTTTGTGTTACTCTAACATAAAAAATGTAAAGGATGTGGTTGAAACCCGGCATACCGGGAAGCACCGAGCACATCTCCTTGGAACGTCAAGCCCACCAAAGTGGACTCACACGAAACACTGAACAAGCCTCATTGTGTAACGACTATTGGACCCTCATCTCATATCTGTTCTGTTCTATTCTGTTTGTTCCACTGCAGTATTCCTCAGGAAAGGGAACCCAGGAAAGGGAGGGAAGCAGTCCTGTGTCCCTCGGTGCCAATCCTACACATTGTCTTTATTCAATGTCTTCATGTTGAACAGAGCGCTCCAGAGAAGTGAATGAATGCAGCAGAGTTTGTAATGAAGGCAAGTAATTGCTTTTCGGGGCGGGATACTAATTGCCCAGAGAGAAGGACAACCAAACAAAGACACAGAAGCAAAAACCTAATCCACACAGAGAGACACAGAGACACACACACACAGAGACACACACACACAGAAACACAAAGAGACACACACACACACACACACACACACACACACACACACACACACACACACACACACACACACACACACACACACACACACACAGAGACAAACACACAAACACACACACACACCTCTCCAGGTTGAATCGTAGCAATCTTTCCTTAATTTAAATAAAAAAAATGGACTTGCTTGATTATTCAACCTCTTTAAAAATGAGGTTGCTCTTAAGACTTAAAAACAACATATTTTTTAAATCAGCAATGACGAATGAAAAGAGCAGGAAATAAATTATGTTTCACGTTACATGGCATTTGAACAGAATGTGTCAGAAACAGGTAATCATATGTAACTGCTCAGAGGAGGGGGCCTCAGCCCCGGGACCGGGTCCAGTCCAGACCTGCTCATTCCTGCTCCAACAGGAGTGGGAGCCCTCAGCACCTCCAGGGAATGTGGGACGCTCTGGAAGCAGTCAGCTGGCAGCCACTGAACACCGATGCGGAGAGGTGAAACCCTGACTCAACAATCAAAAATGGGCACATACACACGCGCTCAAAAGACCCCCCTACACACACACTCAAAAGACCCCCCCCACACACAAACACAAACACTCAAAAGACCCCCACAAACACACACTTGGATTTTATGGAAGCTCAGGTTTTATTACGGTTTTCTAGTTTTCCTCAACTCCCTCTTTTTCAAAATGTCTATGTAATTTATTTTTTATATAGATATGTTTCCTGGCCAACAGGCCCTTTTCGTCACGCCTTCCATGTCATTCCCTAATTTCAACCCAGATAAATGGATTCCAGCACACTCAGTGACTTCATGCGAGTCATATTTCTAACCATGTGTTAAGGAAGTGAGAAGGAAACAAACGCCCCGCCCTGGCTATCACTTCTATGCAAACACAATAACTGAGTAACCCCCTAAACCGTGACAAGGCAGAGAGTAGCAGACATAGCTCCAGGGAGAGGGAGTGCACTTAACGCTACAAAAGACACAAGGAGGCTAGGGCTGTGTGTGTGTGTGTGTGTGTGTGTGTGTGTGTGTGTGTGTGTGTGTGTGTGTGTGTGTGTGTGTGTGTGTGTGTGTGTGTGTGTGTGTGTGTGTGTGTGTGTGTGTGTGTGTGTGTAGGGCTTTGTAGGGCTTGTCTGGACCTGAAGCCGTCCCCCTCTTCCCACCCTACTTTCACATCTAAATCTATGACTTTAAATTTTCCATTGAGATGTAAACAGGAAGTTTGAGAAAAGAACAATCTTTTTCTGACCAGATCTCTATTCCTGCCCACATTATTCAGAGTTTATGAGGCAACCACATAAAGATGCTGACAGGAGGGGGTCAATTCTCCCAACTCTTTTTTTTGTTTGATATTTGATATTTTTTCCAATGAACGTGCCAGTAACAATGTTTAATATTATTAATGTCGTGTCACAACTATTTATTTTCAAACCGCTGCAGATGTTGTTGATCTGATAGAACTGAAAGAAAGTATGGTTGCTATCAATTACTCTCGGACACTCCCTAGACTTATATAGTGTAATAATAATATAATATAATATAGAGCCCTCATCCAGATGCAAGGATGACAGCTGACTGCTCTTAACAGAGCTGGGACATTCAAAGGCCTTGTATGAAGGGGCCTGTAATACAGTGTGTACGTGTTTCCTCAAGCACTGAAAGAAGAAACACGACGTTTGGTTTGGGACAGTCCTGGGAGGGTGCTGTCAAAGTGTGGATCTGGCTGCTGGATCACAGTGTGGTGACCCTGAACATATCAATGGAGACCACGCCACGCGTGTCAGTGTGTCCCCAGCAGCATGAGGGGAGCCCTGGCCAAGCCTCACGTCTTCTGGTCTCAATGCGCAGCTGGTCTGGTTCTGCTGGTAGCTGCTGCCAACCCGACGCCTCGAGGCTGGCCCCGCTGCCGCTGTGAGCTAAGCGGGCAACGCCTTGAACACCCACATCCCTCCTATGGATCAATAGTAGCTGAGCTTATCTTAGAAAGAAAGCGCAGTCCCTCCTTAGTCTTTTCCGTATGCCATTTGTTTAAAACAAATGGCATACTTATTAGAACACATTAAACCAAAAGTCTGCACCCACAGTTTTGACTCCTAGCCTTGACGTTTGTGTCTTTGACAGAATAGAAAGAGCACGGATAAATCTTGAGAACAACACACACATGCGAGCGCACACGCACGTACACTGTGCTATCTAATCTCGTCCTCTGGGAGTCCGGTATCCACCCATCCAACATCGCCCTCGGACACAAAAGGAGAGGAAACTTCTATCGTTATCTTACTTGAAATACCCATTACTGCGTGACATTTACAGATAAAAACCCTTTGTGTCTGTCTGACCATTAATATTACGGCTGATACTGACATACTCCTAAAGTGGCAATCTCACAGAGCTGCGTTACGGCCCCTTGGCAAAGATGGAGAGAAGCCATCCGCCGCCAGCCTGAAGACTGTGCGCTAGCCGCGTTACCACCGCTCTCCTGAAACCAATCTGGGATGGAGAACGCGTCACAAACTGCCCCTCTCGGGATATTAATCGATGAAGGGGAAGAGATCTTTGCGAATTACACTTTACGATCTTCTAGCTTTGTGCCGTTGGTCTGAGGCTCCACCTACCGGCTCCTCTGGGCCAGGCTCCACCTACCGGCTCCACCTACCGGCTCCACCTACCGGCTCCACTATCCACCTACCGGCTCCACCTACTGGCTCCTCTGGGCCAGGCTCCACCTACCGCTTGTAAGTGACGGCTCCTCTGGGCCAGGCTCCACCTACCGCTTGTGAGTGACGGCTCCTCTGGGCCAGGCTCCACCTACCGCTTGTGAGTGACGGCTCCTCTGGGCCAGGCTCCACCTACCGCTTGTGAGTGACGGCTCCTCTGGGCCAGGCTCCACCTACCGCTTGTGAGTGACGGCTCCTCTGGGCCGGGGTCCACAGAGCTGAGGTCACAGGGCGACGCCCCACTGCTGGCCAAGCTCTGCTCCGATTGGCCGGTCCAACTGCTCTCTGAAGTGGGTGCAGTGCTCCAGAAGCTGGCCGTTGAGCAAACACTGTGGCGGGCTGCACACGCACACGCGCACATACACACACACACACACACTTAGAGAACGCCCAAACACAGTTGTGTATAACATCTGAAAGCTGTGGTATATTTAACTCCCTGCCTTATTTTATGTGCTTTGATTTAACAGTTTGCCCTTAACTTAGGTATGTAACGTTGGCTAATACAATACATTATACATAATACATTATACATAATGCTATGGTTGTTAAAGAACAGAAGGTCAGAGCTCCATGGCAGCATTTAACAACTGGAACTATGCCAACCATATCAATAAACACATCTCACTTCTTAAACCAAATGCAGGATTAATTTCTTTCTCCCGAGACAGCTTGCCTACTCAGAATAGGGAGGACTTTTCAGGTATTCCTGCCATCATCCATCCATCTCTTTATCCACTTTCATTTGACCCTAAATCCCCCATGTCTTGGTGTCTTTAGTTTAATCTCCAACTCCCTCTTTCTACGTCCATAAATGGACGGTTTAATAACGACGGGGACGTCCTTCTGTCTGGCCGTTATCAGGCCGTATAAAAACGAGTCATCACACCGGGTCCTAAATGTCTAAAATGAAACCTTTTAATCATCTGTAGAAGCGCCTTGACTCTTATCTCTAGGAAAACAACAAGTTGAGAGCTATGAGTAACAAAGGTTAAGAGATGGACACATCCAACGTTAACTAACGGGAATGAAGCTGGGAGCGTGTGAAGCACTAGGATGTCCTGAACCCTGCTGGAGTCTTCACAAAGACAAAGCCGAACCAGGAGGTGGCCTCAAACCACGCCTTGTGTCCCAACTGGAATCTAGAAGGGCCTGCGCAATTTGTAAGGGTTCATCTAAGCTTTAAGTCCCTTGACCTTGGACAAGAACTTAAAGCTTTGTTTAGTATATTTATTGGTAGTCTCACAAATTAGACTTTAAAGTCTGATGGCAGATAAGCTCAACTCTGGGTGACAGGGTGTTGCAGTCTTTCATTTCCTTTGATTAGACCATTTTTTGTTGATTAGTAAACACGTTATTGGCACAAAAACTTGGGAAGCCGTAGTAAATTTAATCTCCAACTCCCTCTTTCTACGTCCATAAATGGACGGTTTAATAACGACCGGGATGTCCTTCTGTCTGGCCATTATCAGGCCGTATAAAAAAATGACTCGGTCACACCGGCTCCTAAATGTCTAAAATTAAATCTTTCAATCATCAGTCGAAGCGCTGAAAAAAGGATCAAAACAACACTGTGTATGAATACACATAATCGAATCACATTCTCATTCCAATTGAATCCACGTTAATGTGTGCCTCAGGAGAATATCTCCCAAACCATCAAAGGACTAAGGCTAACTCTGTCCAGTCCAGGCTCCGAGCCCCCACAACACTATAACACAGTAGGACTGGTATATCCAAGACTACTAACTTACTGGAGCCTTCATCATAAACATACTGACACATTAATTAAAGGAAAAACAATTAGAACGTGGACTTATTTCCATTGTGGTCCCTGTTGTAATCAATGGAACAAGTGCAAACGGCAGATGCAGAATCCCATTTCAAATCACGAAACAAATGCTGCTTTCAGACATACGTGTGAATCCTGATAATTTCCTGATATTCTCCTGACAGCAACATATCCTGAGATTTGTACCCTGAAATTGTCCTGAAAAAAAATATTATTATATCATAACATATAAGATGATCGCGATGAGTTCTGCCCGTTCTGCTTCCGTGCTGTCTGCGGTCAAACCAAAACAAACTAGAGTGACAGCAGCCACACTTATCCTGCCTCTTGCGAATTTAGACCTTAGGGCAGGGATGGGCAACTGGGGGCCCGCGGTCCGCATACGGCCCACGGCCTCGTTCAGTCAGGCCCGCACATAATTATAAAAAAAAAAAGATGCAAATCAGAGTATCTGTTCATAGAATTCAAAGGCAAACCCATGTGTCTAGATTGCTTAGAAACTATATCAGTCATGAAAGATTTCCACTTAAGTCGCCACTACAACTACTACAACTAGCCTGAAGTGAATATCATGCTTATTGGGTTTGAGTTCATTGAGTTGTTGCACTTAATGTTGGGCCACGGTTTCTCAGTTTTGTGACATCATTGAATGAGGATGTATGTGAGCCCTTTGCAACGATAAAAATACTAACCAATCATGTGGCTGTTTGAGCATGAAAATCATGAAATTAATGTATGTTGGTTCAAATAACATACCGTACATAGGTAGTTTAGGTAGTGGCCATCCCCAAAATGCACCAGAATACAGGAAAGCATATCTGCCAAATTCAAAATGTTGTAGCTTCTCTCAGCTTACGTTTAGTTGAAGTGCGCAGTCTTGTCCTCTGATGGTTATGGTGAAACAGTGGCCCTCTTTATCATGAAAGTTGCCCATCCCTGTCTTACGGCATATCCCTGCCCCTTGCAAGCCGACCCCCCTAAACCCAGCATAGATTCTCCTGATGTCTGAACGACACCGATGTCCGCATATAAAGCATCAGGTGGGAATCACCCTCAGGATCTAATCTCCTGAGGTAAAAATGCTGACAAAATGCGGCGGACATGTCTGATACACATCCACTGTGAAGAAACATCCTACAGCATCAAAATACCATTTACAGTGATACTGTTTCAAGTAGCCAGTTTGAAGAGGCTTTCGCACACAATGAGTTCACCCCCCCCCCCCCCCCCCCCTGCAGACTATGGGAAAAAAGGTGTCATCATCCGACAAAGCACATGCACACACATACACAACTCAGCGTGTGAGCGACCTCCTGCTTCAGCGCCGACACCGTGACCAGTATTTCATTCATGCTGAAATCATGACCATCCCCCCTCTCGTATTCAGGGGGCTCCCAGGACACCACTCTGATCTCCCAACCCACCCCAGTGGATTCCAGTTCCTGCTGGTTCTGCCACTAAACCAACGGTGTCCCATGGACAAAGGTCCGAGGGGTCCGGGGGGTCATCGGGGGGTTTCAGATTAGGGCTGGGATAAACCATTATTTTTTATCGATTAATCTAACGATTCATTTTTTCAGTCCGATTCGATTTCGATTCGATTATCGATTATCTCCACATTAATTGACTGATAGCAATTTATACATGTTGATTTACATATCTGAATGAAAATAACATGAATTCCTTAACATTGCAATAAAATGTTTATTGGTGCTAGAATGGAAAGCCATCTCCATTTTGCAAATACGACATATCACAGAATCGTTTCCTTCTACATTAAAGAATTCCCATACTTTAGAGGAACGAGTGCGTGGCGCCTGGCACTTATGAAAGTCTGGGGAGCCACTCGCGTTGCTACTACGCTCCGGCGCCGCCATCTTTGTTTTGGGTTTTTCGAATCGACGCGCATTTTTCGCTATCACGTCGGTATTCCTGTTCACACTGACTGCCCAGCAGGCTGCCGCCCCATGAAACACGCATGCCAATAATCAATGATCTCATAACAATCCCACCGATGGGCGTGAAATGACCTTTTGGGATGGTGTTTGGTGGTGTTGGTGTTTTGGACTTACTACGAACTATCACTTATATTAATACAGTAAGTGACGCAGTACGTTTGTTGGGTAAACTAGATGGAATGCATTCCCACGGCTAAACGGTGCATCCTAGGAAAGCATTGCAGGTCTCGTTCGTGGTTGTGAACAGTCTTGTGAAATGTGTTTTACTAGAGAACAGCAATGGAAGGCAAAGCAAGGGTTTGATAGTGTGCAAGTGCATTCAGTATTACATCTGATTCCAATGCACTTTAAATTTGGGTTAGGCCAATGCTGTGCCAGCTGACTTCAGCTGAGTGCATCAAACAGGTTGGTGTAATTATATCTATCTTATATGTCATTCAGATGCCACTATTGCTGCAGAGTTGTCTCTGCAGCAATGGTGAGGTGTGAGGTAAGGCTGAGTGATGTGAAAGCTTCATTAACCAGCGCACTGCATTGTCTCCTTCATGCAGGGCACCATGTTGTGGTGTCTCATTTCTCCTGTACGGGGGGCGGCTGTGCCGACGGTGACGGCTGAGTGACAGGGAGGGAGGGGGGTTCGTGCCGTACCTTTTACCTGAGGTGGAGGTGGAGGGGAGGCCCAGGGGTTCTCATCGAACAGAACCCAGGAATTCTGCGGTGCCGGCGGAGCCAAGCCAGCTGATGAAGGATCAGCAGGGGCGGAGCTAGACTCCAAGAATCCATGAGCCACTGAAAATAATGCACAATACGATCAGTTCAGACGGCTGTGAATGGCTGCTATGTGGCAAAGGAAATACATTTCCATGTTTTATTTTACAACTTTGTGAGATAGGGTGTATTCCATGGTTAAGTTCAATTAGGGTTGTAATATGTGCATATATGGATTGGAGGTCGAACGTTCAGTTTTGTTTACAAAATTGTGTGTGTATGCCCATCGAAAGACATGACAAAAAACAGTTTAACTATACTATGTATTGGTTATCAAAGCCTCGAGATACACGTCTGTGGCATGTAGATCCTGCCTGCTATTCAACAGCGTACCACAACCCCGCCCTTTAACGACTTTAAGGAGTCTGAAGCTGCCAGAGAGGGCTCCATGGTTCTGGACATAGATGATCCCTTAGCCCAGCCTGCTCTTCATCAGACACCAGTTCAGACACCAGATCAGACACCAGATCAGACACCAGATCAGACACCAGATCAGACACCAGATCAGACACCAGATCAGAAACCAGTTCAGAAACCAGATCAGACACCAGATCAGACACCAGATCAGACACCAGTTCAGACACCAGTTCAGAAACCAGATCAGACACCAGTTCAGACACCTGTTCAGACACCAGATCAGACACCAGTTCAGACACCAGTTCAGACACAAGATCAGACACAAGATCAGACACCAGTTCAGACACCAGATCAGACACCTGTTAAGACACCTGTTCAGACACCAGATCAGACACCAGATCAGACACCTGTTCAGACACCTGTTCAGACACCAGATCAGACACCAGATCAGACACCTGTTCAGACACCAGATCAGACACCTGTTCAGACACCAGTTCATACACCAGATCAGACACCAGATCAGACACCAGATCAGACACCAGATCAGACAGCAGTTCAGACACCAGATCAGACACCAGTTCAGACACCAGTTCAGACACCAGATCAGACACCAGATCAGACACCAGATCAGACACCAGATCAGACACCTGTTGAGACACCAGATCAGACACCAGATCAGACTAATGTTTTCTCTCCCTCTTTAAAGTAGACATCAAAATACTGGCAGCTGAAGATGCAACTGCCACCACCCGTCTCACTCCCATGGAGAAGGCCTGTGTGTGTGTTCAACATGCAGGAAGCAACACAGGAGTCTGGAACAGGATTTGACCCCACACCTCGGCGAGTGTACGCCCGTTAGTCTTGCTTTAATGAGAAAGAAACAAGACGTTGTGTTTGTTGTAAATGCACTGTTCAGATATTAAGCCTGCCAGTTAATGTCATCAAACATTTTGACCTTCCGTTGTGGATGTACTTATAAATAGTACATCCAAATTATTTTGAAAGTTTGACGTAACTTCTTGTACAGTTGGATAATATGTGTATGGAAATGAGCTGTCCATCCCTAGTCGGGGTAAGTGCTTGTGTGGACCCAATAACCTGACTCCATGGTGACGTGGGGCTGGCGTTAGGGAGGCTGTACCTGCTGGGGGCTCCGTCCGGGGTCCCGAGGCGTTCTCCATGAACTCCACCCATCCCCGCCGGTCCGGAGGACAGCCGTCGGCCGCTGTCGCCATGATCAGGCTGTGTGTGTGTGCGTGTCTGTGTGTGTGCGTGTGTGTGCGTGTCTGTGTGTGTGCGTGTCTGTGTGTGTGCTGGAAGTGCTTGAACACCGAATACCCACATGCTCAGCAGATTCCACTCATATCTGTGGAGGAGACAAAAGAAAAAGTACAAACTTGTTTAGGTGCACAGAAAAGTAATTAAACCGTCTCCTCTACACAACACACGCCCACAGTAAGGCTGGGTTCATAGTACGGCTGGCCCTCCAGAGCGGCATTGATGCCAATCTATTCCCGGGAAACAGATGCCAATCCATTCACTAGATTGGCACAGTGAACAGATGCCAATCTATTCACTGGTCCCCTATTCCCAGGTACTAGTGAACAGATGCCAATCTATTCACTGGTCCCCTATTCCCAGGTACTAGTGAACAGATGCCAATCTATTCACTGGTCCCCTATTCCCAGGTACTAGTGAACAGATGCCAATCTATTCACTGGTACCCTATTCCCTACCCTATTCCCAGGTACTAGTGATAAGAATGGCGATAATTGCTTCTGCTGCAATCTGGAATCCTGCTGTCAGGTGCAGCTCAAAACGCTACAAAGGTGTGGCGATTGCTGGCGCCTTCCAGCACGTAGGGAATGCTGCCCGCCAGGAGGAAGACGAGGAGGAACCAGGAGCACAGAGAGGAAGACGAGGAGGAACCAGGAGCACAGAGAGGAAGACGAGGAGGAACCAGGAGCACAGAGAGGAAGACGAGGAGCAACCAGGAGCCCAGAGAGGAAGACGAAGAGGAACCAGGAGCCCAGAGAGGAAGACGAAGAGGAACCAGGAGCCCAGAGAGGAAGACGAGGAGGAACCAGGAGCACAGAGAGGAAGACGAAGAGGAACCAGGAGCACAGAGAGGAAGACGAGGAGGAACCAGGAGCACAGAGAGGAAGACGAGGAGGAACCAGGAGCCCCGAGAGGAAGACGAGGAGGAACCAGGAGCACAGAGAGGAAGACGAAGAGGAACCAGGAGCACAGAGAGGAAGACGAGGAGGAACCAGGAGCCCCGAGAGGAAGACGAGGAGGAACCAGGAGCCCCGAGAGGAAGACGAGGAGGAACCAGGAGCACAGAGAGGAAGACGAGGAGGAACCAGGAGCACAGAGAGGAAGACGAGGAGGAACCAGGAGCACAGAGAGGAAGACGAAGAGGACCAGGACAACCAGAACAATATCATATTATAGCATGGTTACTATCATATGAGACGTTACTATCATATGATACGTTACTATCATATGAGACGGTACTATCATATGAGACGTTACTATCATATGATACGTTACTATCATATGAGACGTTACTATCATATGATACGTTACTATCATATGAGACGGTACTATCATATGAGACGTTACTATCATATGATACGTTACTATCATATGAGACGTTACTATCATATGAGACGGTTACTATCATATGAGACGGTTACTATCATATGAGACGTTTCTATCATATGAGACGGTTACTATCATATGAGACGGTTACTATCATATGAGACGTTACTATCATATGAGACGTTACTATCATATGAGACGGTACTATCATATGAGACGGTTACTATCATATGAGACGTTACTATCATATGAGACGGTTACTATCATATGAGACGGTACTATCATATGAGACGTTACTATCATATGAGACGTTACTATCATATGAGACGGTTACTATCATATGAGACGTTACTATCATATGAGACGGTTACTATCATATGAGATGGTTACTATCATATGAGACGGTACTATCATATGAGACGGTTACTATCATATGAGACGTTACTATCATATGAGACGGTTACTATCATATGAGACGTTACTATCATATGAGACGTTACTATCATATGAGACGTTACTATCATATGAGACGGTTACTATCATATGAGACGTTACTATCTTATGAGATGGTTACTATCATATGAGACGGTTACTATCATATGAGACGGTTACTATCATATGAGACGTTACTATCTTATGAGACGGTTACTATCATATGAGATGGTTACCATCATATACCTCTATATTTATAGAAGTAAATGGTTTTGCATATTTTGTTCAAAAACCAAATCCAGAGTTGTGTTTAAATCAGGCAGATGATGGAGCCGTCAGATCCACACGGCGGTACATCCATGTGTCATCCACTAGACAAACGGTTGTGGCAGAGGGTGGGGGGAGATAAGAGGAAGAGCATCAGCAAGAAATTCTACAGGAAACATTTGTTCTCCAAATGGGAAGACATGCTGCCACTGTATGATAGCACACACACCGTCACACACACTGTCATGGTGTGTTCCTATAGCCAAAGAGGTACCAAACGTCATATTGTCCCAACTGTGTAGAGAGGAAATAACAAGAGGAACGAGTGAGGAGGACAAAATAAGTTATATTAGTAAAACAATTCCAGGGGAGAGGAGAAAAGTGTGTAGTAGAGTTCGATGAGATAAAAAATCTCTCTCTCTCTCTCTCCCTCCCCCCCCCCCCCCCCCCCCCCCCCAGGGCGGGTTGGCCTGGGAGCAGTGAGCAGGCCAAAGCGTGGACGTAATCAAAACACCCCTGTGCTCTGTCAATCATCCAGAGGGAGTTAGCGGCTGTCTCTGGGTATTTGGAAGCGGAAGCAATTACCATCGTGTTGCTACAGGAGTTTGTCTGTAACCAAGAGAGTGGGTGAAGCTTATTTTACCAGGAGAATTCAGATATGCTCGTGTCAACGCAAACACCCATATGGACAGTCGCAGTCCCACATGTGGCTGAGAATCTACTGTGCACAGATTTAAGTAGGAATTGTTACACATAGGCCTATAGATTTATTTATTTATATTGTAGGTTAGTTCCTCTTTTATCTTACTGTCTGCCATCCTTCGAGCCCCTATCATTTCATTATAAGTTCCCCTACATTGTGAGGGTAACCCAACAGTGAGTGACCCCCTGTAGATCAAGAGTTTACCGGAACCCCCTGAGCCTGACTTCACCCTGCTGGGACTCGTGCTGAGCGCTCAGCGGAGAGCCGGCGGTCGAACCCCGTCCTGAACCCGTCCAATGACGCCATTGAACGGACAGAAAGTCAACAGCAGAACATTTTAATCGATCCCTAACTGGAGGGCGCTCCGCAGCACGTCTCTCTCGCGCGCGCGTGCACACACACACACACACACACACACACACACACACACACACACACACACACACACACACACACACACACACACACACACACACACACACACACACACACACACACACACACACACACACACACACACACACACACACACACAGCCTGTTTAGCAGAAAGAAGTAAAAAAAAAAGTATCTCCCGGTTTAACATGAAGCGCTCTGGCACCAAACCTCTGTTCCGATCAGCGGCTCTCCGCCGCTACTGAAACAAAGTAGTGTCCACACCTGGAACTGAGAACAAAGTAGCGTCCACATACCTGGGTCAGTTGTTCGGGTTCCAGTTGCTCCTAGAGCAGCTTTTCACGGAGGATAGTTCAACTAAAGTGTAGTGCGCGCTACGCAGACCCGATTACACACTGCGTGACTGGACAAGCTCCCACAAGCACCGCCGCTTCTACCGGCCTGGGATTGGCCAGACGGATCTCCCGGCCTGGGATTGGCCCTGGGATTGGCCAGGCGGGTCTCCCGGCCTGGGATTGGACAGGCGGCTCTCCCGGACCGGCCCGTGATTGACCAGACGGCTCTCCCGGAATTTGCCTGTGTTTACACGACAAATGAAGAGTCATCGAGGAGCCGCTCGAGCTTCCAGCTGTTTATGAACCACGTGGGCTGTTTGGCTGGTTCAATGTGTTGTTGTTGTTGTTGTTGTTGTTGTTGTTGTTGTTGTTGTTGTTGTTGTTGTTGTTGTTGTTGTTGTTGTTGGGGTATTTTTGTTGTTGGGGTATTTTGTTTGTTTGTTTGTTAAAATAAGATCCATTACAATATATCAAGCATGCTATGAATCAAATAATGAGCTATCAGACGGAGCAAGCTTGACCATTATGACTCTGGGTTACTAGTCCATAGATGGGCTCTATAAATTGATTTATTTAGGACATTTCTTATATTAACTATCTACCCCAGTGACTGAAAAAGTTTATTCTGTCTGAAGCTCTTTTAAAATAGAGGGCGTTGATACGAATGTTTATATGCCAAAAACCTGCATCATTGACTTAATACCAAAAGATGGCGCCAAATCACTATCTATTCCCTCCTCGCTTCCTACACCTGGTAATATCAAAAGGTCCACAACTGTTATTACTCATTTAAACCAGCACTTCAACGACCCCCACCCATCAACTTAGTCAAAAATAGTTTCAAATAATGAGGGTTAAAATAATCCATCCTGCAGTCAAGTATGGACATGTTGAACCCCCCGTTGAACCCCCGACCTTCAGGGTGATGAGGTCAACACATGTTGAACCCCGACCTGCAGGGTGATGAGGTCAACACATGTTGAACCCCCCCCCCCCCCCCAACATGCCAACCCAGGCTTCAAGATACTGATTGAACAAAGACTGCATTTGTATATCTGTGTGTACACAAACACACCAAGACAAAGACACTTAGAGCTGGATCAACACCAGACCTTGGTTCTCTCATATACACACACACAAGGCGGGCACACGTCTGATGTTTGATATTCCAAGCAGGCCTTTGATGAGTTGGCGCCGGTGCCCTGCGTGGCTGTTCCCAGTTGTCCACTGGGACGGCCTCATCACGTAAATAACCTCCCAATTAAGCTCCAGCCCAATCAAGACTCCTCCGCGGTGAACACCCCCCCTGCCCCCCTCCCCCCAGCCCCTCCTCCCCTCCTCCCCCCCTCCCTGCAGCGCTGCCTGCAGGTGGCTCACTGGAGCTCCGGATCATACCGGCTACAGAGCGCAGCCGTCTGGGTCTGCTTCATACCTTCATATTGGGAATACTCACATTTTTTATTCTTGCACTAGCGACGAAAAATACTAAAGGTCTACTGTTTTTCGAGTGAGGCTTACGTTACACAGTATGTTGTAGACATATCTATTTGAGCGTACAGAAATAAAGTTTGGGGGAGAGCTCTCTTATAGAGACTGGATCAACCAAGGCGGCTGAAAAGTTGGAGAGAGAGAACACTTAGAAAGTGGCACACGGGCAAACTCCTTCTCCTCCCTCTCTCTCTCTCTCTCTCTCTCTCTCTCTCTCTCCCTCTCTCTCCCCCTCTCTCTCTCTCTCTCTCTCTCCCCCTCTCTCTCTCTCTCTCCCTAATGAAAGATCAAGGGCATTAAGGGCGGAAAGCTAAGTGGGCTACCTGCCGTTAGCCTCTCGGTTACAGCGTATTAATGTTACCGCAGGCTCATTTGTAATGGGCGAGAGAGAAGGGCAGAGAGAGAGAGAGAGAGAGAGAGAGAGAGAGAGAGAGAGAGAGAGAGAGAGAGAGACACACACACTCACAGGTAGAGAGAGAGAGAGAGAGAGAGAGAGAGAGAGAGAGAGAGAGAG
This sequence comes from Gadus chalcogrammus, assembly GCF_026213295.1. Lineage (NCBI taxonomy): Eukaryota > Metazoa > Chordata > Actinopteri > Gadiformes > Gadidae > Gadus > Gadus chalcogrammus. The sequence goes on from NC_079416.1 coordinate 24,255,703, forward strand.
AGAGAGAGAGAGAGAGAGAGAGAGACACTCACAGGTAGAGAGAGAGAGAGAGAGAGAGAGAGAGAGAGAGAGAGAGAGAGAGAGAGAGAGAGAGAGAGAGAGTCACACAGGTTGGCATTTCCAGGTGCTTTGTCAGCACAGCTTGCGTAGAGGATTCCGGCTTCATTACCCTCACTTTCAACTCGGTCACATTCTTCAACTCCATGTGCCACACGTTTCATGTGCTGCGTCTCGCACACGCATTGCTATCACACACAAACAATGTGCATGCGCAAAATCACATACAAAGACGCACACAAAGACACAGTGAAAAATAGATTCTGCCCATCAGACTTTAGTATTCAAGCTGTGGCATTCTAAGTGCTATATTATCACGCCCAACATTTTACTGAGGTGTCTGTAGCCTTTTGTTGTGTTCTCTGCTTCACCACGTAGACAGATGGGTGACGAATGAGCTAGGTGTAGATGTCACCAAACAACATGTCTGCAATGTATTTCTCACACCTACCCAAGGACGGAAAGAACACGGTTCCGCATTTCCAATCACATCTAGGGCCCTATTTTAACGGTCTGAAACACGAGTATGAAAAGCGAAACACAAGTAGCTTTGTGGATGGATCTCTGGTACTGTTGCTATTATACCGGCGGATACATGACTCTAATCTAACCCTAATGTACATTGCCACGGACTGTATTATGTGTTTAGTTTGCATGCGTTTTAACAGATGGGTGCACACATATTGTTGCACTGCGCGTCAAACATCACCCGCATTCGTTCATTCTTTTAAACACACACTCAGGGTAAAACTATGTTTTCTCACGATCAAATACTCATCAATCCTAAAAGTTATGGGCTTGTACACAATGTCTGTCAAGAAATTATGTGTTTTCTGTACCGTGGTTTCAGATGCATTGATTTAAAAGTACAACTTATTACCGCTGTATCAGCTGTTCTTTCCCTAATAATTTAACCAACGATAAAGTTTACCCTAAAACTTTTTTTTTTGTAAGACTGGGATATTTGGCCGAGTTTATTGTTATTTATTTTCTAACGCATGGCATGAGGCTACTAGAGTGTTCATTCATGCAGCCCCTATGGATTTGTTTCTCCATATCCACATGCTATTTCTTTACAGTTTCACATATATGAACAATCTTTGACATAATATTTCAATTAGGCTAATCGTTTGCATGCTTGGGCTGTGTATACCCTATGTGCGTGAATGCTTATGTTTTAGTTCCAACCTGCCATGGCACGTCAAAATAGCTACAACAACTGCGCTATCCGCTAGGGCACTTAGACCAGGTATTTGCCGGTCAGTGGCGCAATTGCTTTTGGATCACTAAAATATCACCAAGTAAGTAAAACGCCTCACGAGTTTGCTGCGGGGGAAAATCAGCAATGATGCATGCGCTGGGTGCAAGATGGGGCCCCTAATATATTCCTGCATCTTTGCAGATCTTCAGTTAAAATGTTGTTTTCATTCTTTTAATACATGACATGATGTCCCCATTCTGCCTCGGCCTCTGGTCAAACACTGTTCCATTCGATTATTTAGATATGTTTCTTCCTGCTGTGGTGGACTGGCCGATCACTTTCAATAAAAGAAGACGTAAATAAAAAAGTAATTAACCTAATCCATGTTTAAGTTAATTAAGTGAGATGGAAATCATTTCTCTCCTAAAGCTCTCCTTCTCTAGATGGATGGATGTCCTCCTGGGCTGAGTAACTGCAGACATATCTTTGCGAGAAGTTTGTGTGGAACGACCGAAGCCAGCCGAAGCCTTGGTAAGGACTGGTCTGACTGCCTCGCTGAGGCATTTACTACAAACAATCAGCATTGTAATTTGAGTATATTTTCTAATTACTAGGCTGGTAGATGGTCAAAGTGTATGGTTTAGCCCTTGTAATTAATTACTTCTTGAAAATATCACTGATGCATCTTCAGATTTGAAAACAAACCAAAACAATGTAATGAAGTAAGTAGGATCTAGTCCTACAATAGAAGTAATGATTGAATAATGTGCTTCAGAAGGGGCAAGTTCTATACAGTCAAAGACTACTCTAGACCATTCTTGTCAACCCCCCATATTAGTGAAAACAGCAATATATTTTTAAGTGAGGGCACACAGGAGACGCAAGCATTGGAATAAACAATCAAACATAATAATGCTCAATGTGCAAACTTTGCCTTCTGTTTTTCTCTTAATTTTTTGTTTCCTAGGGTTTTGTGTGTCTCTCATGCCTAACATATTTGGGCCCTCACAGGTAGAATGAGGAATTAAGAAAGAACCATGCTAACTTGCGTCTCCCTCTCATCCTCCCTCACCTATCCTCTTTATAGTCTTCTATCCTTACAGTTCACCCAATAATTGTTTTTGCAGTTTAATTGTCCTGTACCTGTATACCTCCATCCACCCCTCTACATCATTACTATAACCGGCCCTTTCCTGTCAACCCCTGCTTCTCCAACAATGCCCTACCTTCATTCTTCAAGATTCTTTAAATATTGACCTGTAAATTTGGCAATCAGCAGCTGGTCTTCTGTGCATTGTTCAGGTAATTAACATGCAAGAAAACCACAATACTGAATAAAGCCACTTTACAAAGTTATCCATACATAATTCATGTTCAACTTATACATATATGATCAAACTCCGTTCTACCTTACTGGTGGCTCAACATGTTGATGTTTTATTTACCAACTGGAATGCCTTTAATTTAAAACAGCTCCTGACACAGCCAGTCCAACATGCTGCCCTAAAAATATATAGATACAAATTATTCCTAATTTTTTTTTTATTATAATAGTAATGGAAAATGTGAATATAAACATGAGATCTACATGAATTACATGTTGGCAAATATCACTGCAAAGGGGTTTAAATGATATTGTGTTTGTTCACTGTAACTAATAGCCTTTGATCCGCTGTAATTATAGGCTGAACTAGACCTGGCCGTTTCCCTGGCAACGGGCTGCTGGAGGATTTGGGTCAGGAGACATCAGAGCTGACCTGAGGCAGATCAAGAACCTGGGCGAGAACCCTAGAGAAGTAGACCCCGACTCCATCATCATCTGTTGTTTCTGTAGATTTTGTCCCATAATTGATTTGGGGAAATCCACAATATAATGCACTCGCATCTTGTATTCTAGTTCCTCTTGATCTGTTGGTGAGCCACACTGAGCACACTTTAATAATATATATAAATGTGTACGTTTCATAGCAAGCCATCATTACAGCAGGGTGTGATAAGGGAAAGAACAGTTATATTTGTTTAGGCCAGTGCTGTTACATTGGATAGATTAATGCTTGTCTTTGCCTTTTCTTTACTGCTGTTGCATAGCGACTGAGGGGTCTGTGGGGGGGGGGGGGGTGGGGTTCTTTTGTGCCATACCACTGTTCTATGGAGACTCCCTTACTGTAAACATAAACAGAACTTAAACCCTCTTACAGGTATCACATAAAGCATAAAGCTGTAAACATAAACAGAACTTAAACCCTCTTACAGGTATCACATAAAGCATAAAGCTGTAAACATAAACAAAAACCCTCTTACAGGTATCACATAAAGCATAAAGCTGTAACCATAAACAGAACTTAAACCCTCTTACAGGTATCACATAAAGCTGTAAACATAAACAGAGAACTTAAACCTAAAAAGTGCACAAAGTGGCTCTTTGATTCCCTAGTAGTGCCAGTGGGTGTGTCTATGTTACCTGGATTTTGGCTTGTATCAGGTGTTTCATCTGTCTGGTGTTGTCTGGGGCTGTGTATTTCCTTACTGGGCGCATGTGGGTGCGATTACGCCTGAGCTGTCCTTCATCAGTGTGAATGAGGTAGGACCTAGGTGTTACCGCCTTCTGAATGACAGTGCCCTGCTTCCTCTCGTCAGCCACACGTCCTGACCTGGCTGCAGCTGCGGCAGGGAGCGTACACTGTGACGCAAGTTGTAACGGCGTTGTTGGTCCTCCTTCGCCTGCTTTTCAGACCTTCTGAAGCCCTTGATGTTCGGCCACCGAGGACGTAGCGTTGTTGGATGTTGTGGTACATCGGAGCGAATTTGTCTTCCCATAAGAAGTTGTGCTGGGGAGTAGCCACTCTCCAGCGGTGTAGCCCGATATGTCAGTAGCGTTTTTTTGCTTTGTCACCTCCTCCTTTCCACAATCCTTTAACTGTGGCCAGCGCCCGCTCCACCTCTCCGTTAGCCTGGGGGTATCTGGGGCTACTCCTGACATGAGTAAACCCTCCATGGAAAAGGACTCGGAACAGTGAACGACTGTATTGCGGCCCATTGTCAGAAACGACAGTCTCTGGTGGTCCATGGCGACCGAAAACATCCTTGAGGGCAGCTAAAACAGTCGCAGCTGAAGCTACCTTGAGGCAGGCTACCTCTATGTACCGTGAAAAATAGTCCACTACAAGAAGATATGTCTAATTTTCCCAGAAAAACAAGTCTGAGCCGACTCGTTTCCAGGGTCTATCTTGCACAGATGTGGTCAGCAACGGTTCTCGCGGTTCTGCCCTATGCTGTGAGCATGTGCTGCAGTTTCCCACCATCTGACTGATTTGGACAGACCGTCCTGGCCACCAGACTGACTGGCGGGCCCTCGCTCTGCATTTTACGATCCCTTGGTGCCCACAGTGGAGATTATGAAGAATCTCATGTCACGTGGGATCACAATCCTTTGGCCTCTGAGAAGTAGCTGTCCAGTCAGGGTGATGTTACTCTTTTCAGGCCAGAAGGGGGCCAGCTCTGGGGGGAGCATATGTCTTTCTGGCCACCCCATCTCACAGTACCTGATCAGTTTCGCACAGACCGGGTCCGTTTTCTGTCTCTCTATAATTTCTTCCAATCTGGGCTCTGTGGCAGGAAGACTCTGAGTGACCGCATCCACGAACACGGTGACCGCAGCCTCGTTCTTTCTTTCCTCCTGTGTGAAAGTATGCTCTATAGGCCCTTGACAATGTGTCAGCAGTTATCAAGCTTTTACCCGGCACATGCACAATGTCATAAGTAAACCTCAGCAGCCTCAGTCTAAATCTCAGCACTCTCGGGGGAAGTTTGTTGAGAGCCTTGGTGCTTAGCAATGGCATTAGTGGCTTGTGGTCTGTCTCTAATCTGAATTTCAGTCCCATGAGATAGGAGGACAAACGCTCACATGCCCACGTAGTTGCCAGAGCTTCTTTCTCTATTTGTGCATAGTGTTTTTCGGTATCAGACATACCTCTCGAGATGAACACAATGGGCCTCCATGTTCCATCTGGCTGCTGTTGAGTTAGGACCCCCCCTAGTCCAAACGATGAGGCGTCCGCCGATACGCACGTTTCAGCTGTCGGTTAGTATGCAGCCAACACCTGTGTGAAACTCGGTTCTGCTTTGAGCCTTTGAAAGGCCTCTTTCTGTGGCTCTTCCCAACACCACTCGTTCTTTCCACATAGCAGGTCTTTGATCAGGCGTGGGTAGGATGCAAGATGGGGCAAAAACTTACTGAGGTAATTGGCCATTCCCATCACTCTCTTCACCCCTTCGATATCTGTTGGTGCAGGCATCTCTTTTATTGCTTTAATCTTCCCTGGGTCAGGTGTCACCCCGTCCACAGTGACACTGTGACCTAGAAACATCATAGATAGATAGATAGATAGATAGATAGATAGATAGATAGATAGATAGATAGATAGATAGATAGATAGATAGATAGATAGATAGATAGATAGATAGATAGATAGATTCAGAATTCAAGTATCCAGTAGCAGCCGAAAACACGCATAAAAACAGTGCAGATGGATGTGCAAAAATACAGATATAAATAAATAAATATAAATAAATAAATAAATAAAATGTCCATTGTTGTTATCTATTGTCCTCCCTGCCTTTACTGGGAGCTGTTGTACAGTCTGATGGCCAGGGGGACAAAATAGTTTTTTTGTCTATTAGTGGAGCTAGACTGGGACAGCAGTCGGCCACTGAAAACACTCCTCTGCCTGGTGAAGGTGTCATGCAGAGGGTGGTGGGTGTTGTCCAGGATGGACAGCAGTTTGTCAAGGGTCCTTCTCTCTGCCACTGTCACCAGAGAGTCCAGCTCTGTTCCCACTACTGAGCCAGCACTCCGAACCAGTCTGTCCATTCGACCAGCGTCTCTCCTCCTGCTGCTTCCTCCCCAGCAAACCACAGCATAAAAGAGCACGCTGGCCACCACAGACTGGTAAAACATTTGCAGTAGTTTTTTGCAGATGTTGAAAGACCCCAGCCTTCTCAGGAAGTACAGACGGCTCTGCCCTTTCCTGTATAAAGCTTCCATATTTGCTGTCCAGTCCAGCTTGTCGTCCAGCTGCAGTCCCAGATATTTATAGGTCCTGACCACCTCCACATCGACCCCCTCGATGGACACGGGTAGGAGATGTGGTTTCTTCCTTCTGAAGTCCACCACCATCTCCTTGGTCTTGGAGGAGTTCCGCTGCAGATGGTTGGACCTGCACCACCTGCACTAAGTCCTCAACCAGGCTCCTGTACTCCCCCTCCCTTCCATCCTTGATACAGCCAACTATCGCAGTGTCGTCTGAGTATTTCTGCACATGGCAGAGCCCAGAGTTATGCTGGAAGTCGGATGTATACAAGGTGAAGAGGACGGGAGAGAGCACGGTGCCTTGTGGTGCTCCGGTGCTGCTGACCACAGTGTCTGACGTGCAGCCCTTCAGTCTAACGTATTGTTGTCTCTCTGTGAGGTAGTCCGTAATCCATGTAACCAGGAGTGGGTCCACTCTCATCTCTGTCAGCTTGTCTCTCAGCAGGAGGGGCCGGATGGTGTTGAAGGCGCTGGAGAAATGAAAAAAACGCGATCCTCACAGCGCCGCTCTCCCTGTCCAGATGAGAGTGGGCCCTATGAAGCAGATAGAGGATGGCATCCTCCACGCCCACCTTCTCCTGGTATCCAAACTGCAGTGGATCTAGTGCGTGGTGGACCTGGGGTCTAAGGACATGGAGCAACAGCCGTTCAAATGTCTTCATAATATGTGATGTCAGTGCTACTGGTCTGAAGTCACCCGGCTCCCTGGGGTGTTTTTTCTTAGGAACCGGGACGAGACATGAAGTCTTCCAGAGCATTGGGACCCTCCCCAGCTGCAGGCTCAGGTTGAAGACATGCTGGAGTGGCTCCCCCAGTTCAGCAGAACAGGCTTTAAGCATCCTTGGACACACTCTGTCCGGGCCTGCTGCTTTCCTTGGATGAAGCCTCCTCAGCTCTCTGCTCACCTGATCCTTGGTGATGGTGGTGTGGAGGGGGGTTGAACTGTCCATGGGTGTGGAGGGTGGGGGTGGGGGTGGTCTGCAGTCTGAGGTGGTGGAATTGGGGGAGGTGATGGACATGGTGTGGGTGTGAAGTGGACCATCGCTGGTTGTGGGAGCTGGAGTGTCAAACCTGTTAAAAAACAGGTTTAGCTGGTTTGCTCTTCCAGCATCCCCCTCTCCTGTGATGCTGCCCTTCTTCTTGCAGCCTGTGATGATTTTCATGCCATCCCAGACCTCCCTCATGTTGTTATGCTGCAGCTTCTGTTCTACCTTCCTTCTGTATTCCTCCTTCGCCTCTCTTAGTTGGACCTTAAGTTCCAGCTGTATGCGCTTCAGCTCGTCTCTGTCACCTTCCTTGAATGCCCTCTTCTTCCTGTTCAGTATGTCCTTGACATTACTGGTGATCCAGGGCTTGTTGTTGGGGAAGCAGCGTACTGTTTTGATAGGGACCACAACGTCCATACAGAAGTTCAGGTAGTCAGTAGTGCAGTGTGTGACCCCCTCTATGTCCTCACCATGTGCTCCCTGCAGCACGCTCCAGTCAGTACATTCAAAGCAATCCCTCAGAGCCTCTGCTGCTTCAGGAGACCATTTCCTGAAGGAGCGTTTGGTCGTAGACTGTCTCTGGATCTGTGCTTTGTACTGTGGCAAGAGCAGGACCAGGTTATGGTCAGACTTTCCCAGTGGGGGCAGAGGAGTGGCAGTGTAAGCTTCCCTCATGTCCTGTTCTTCCTGGTGGGGCAGCTTACAAACTGGTGAAAGTCTGGCAATGTGGAGTCCGGTATCACATGGTTGAAATCCCCGGAGACAGCGATGAATGCGTCTGGGTGTTGTGTTTGCAGTCTCGCGATTGTTGAATGTATGACGTCACACGCGGTCTCTGCGTGCGCCCGCGGAGGGATGTAAACAACAACAGCGATGGCGTGGAACAGCATGCTGTCTTTTGCAAACTCACATTTTTCCCCATTTAGTGTCGGTCCCTCTTCCTTGAGTTTTCTTAGGACCTGACGCAGTCTCTCATCCTGCTGGGTCTTGTTCTCGCCATACACAAGTATGTCATCTGCGTAACACACTGCACCTGCCCATCCTTCCAGCATCTGAAACATGCAACGCTGAAAGTGTACGGGCGCCGAACTGATTTGGTGCAGCGGTGGTGCTGAAGGGGGTAGGGGTGGTGCTGGTGCTGGAGGTGGTGGTGCTGGTGGTGGTGGTGGGGGTGGTGCTGGGGGTGGTGCTGAAGGTAATGCTGGTGGTGGTGGTGGTCACCACCACCACCACCATGGCAAGTTAGACAGAGTTGAAGGCGTAAGAAGCAGCACTCTTATATCAGAAACTAGACGAGTGTGATGGCTCCCATTCAACGGAAAACAAAAACCAAAACAATGAATGAGGAGAGAGACCACATGTTTCGTTTTTATTGCAACTGGAAGACAAAACGGCACAGAAAGTATATGGTTGGTTTTTTGTCTGGGGGGGGAAACGCAGGGAGACAAAACTCAAAGAAACAAACCTACATCCAGAGTGATGAAGTGATGATAATTACATTTAATAATGAGGGTTGTTTGTCTTTGGCAATATGATCTGTCAGCAAGGAAGATACAGAACGTACGTCTCCATTATTGAAAGAGAATTTGGAAGGTCATGTCATCAGGACAAGTGTTTTTGACATGGGAAAAAACACAATGATTTGGCAGCGCAACAGACATATAGTGCACCACACAGTGTGCAACAAATACTGTAGACTTTCATTAAACACGTCATGCTTGAGCACGTGACACGGCTTAGCTCTACGACCGCCTTAAAAATGGATAGAACTAGAAAACTTGGCCGATGTTCAATTACTTGGCAAATCAGTCCATTTGTATGGTGTATACTGTCCAGGAAGTACAAAAACACAATAGCAAAATTGGATTTCATGGAAGACAAAAAATATTTAAGACAGGCAAAGTCAAATCAGAGGATAACCCTAAAATGAAATCCTTAATTTTTACACATCCACATGTACTATTTGTGATATCTAGTTTGCCATTTGAAACTCCAATTAAGTGTATAGGTGTTTTCAATATTTGTATTCACCTTTGGGATAAGTTGGTCAAAGTGGGGTATGCTGCCAATGACATACTGACCAGCTTAACTTCTGTTGTAGTAAAAGTAAACTGAAATAAGGTTTTGACTGAAATAGGGGTGGTAGATAAGGACAATCATTATTTAACTATACTTTTTTTTGTTTTTACTTTAAGGGAAGCACGTCAAAGCTCAACCACATAATGGAGGCAGGTTAACCGTTAACAATTTTTCACATCCTTGATGCTTCAAATACAAAAGCAGTTCAAAAGTGTTGGAAACCAGGATGTGCTTACTTTCCTTATTTCTTTCCTTAACAGGAAATAAACATCACTACTTTTGACACGACTGCCATGTTTGACATTCCAAAATACAGGTGTTTTGATTTGAGGTTAAAAAATGTAGTTATATAATAAATGTACTCAAATAAACAGACAAGTTTTAAGAAAGACCAACAACCATTGCCATCTCCAAACTGCCGCCATGTTAGCCTGTTAATGAAACTCTTATTCGTGCTAATTTGCGAAGCTAACACAGCCAGCAGCAAATCAATAGTGGTAACCAATGCAAAATGCACAGTGCATCAGTTAGGCACAACAGTTGCTTTCATTTACCATAAGCCACCTTGAACATGCCCTTCTCTTGCAATCAATGTGGTTTCTTAAATGTACTTTTGCGTAAATAATATAATAAGGTGTAATACATGATTGAAATGTACTGCTCTGAGAAATATCGAGGAGACTTTTGTTATTTTTTACCACATCAAATGCTGGTCAAAATACCATTTATGCATATAAACCTTAAACATCACAAGAATATTGTCAAACCCAATATTCTGATATACAACATACGGCAAGTAGTGTGGGGCACAAATACATATTATGTAAATTACACATTGCACGAGAGGTTCAGACAGACATGCTACAACTCACTGGCAATTTTGTCCAACATACAGGTCAATGTGTGCAGCCTATTTCAGGTTTTATAAAATTATTCCAGGCTTTGGCACTGAATGTACATATCTCGCATTGAACAATCTGGCAATATGACGGAAGGATGCAGAGGCATTCATAAATAAGGTTGTTGTTGAATAGTAAAGTTACATTTGTTTGATATTTATGTGCAACAGGGCAAACATATTAAAGTAATACTGTCCCAAAAAACCTGGAAAAGGAAAGGTGATATCTTGACAAAATGATCACATACTTGAAACAACGGGACAAGAACATCACAGTATACACTTGGAAAAGGGAAGTATGCCCACAAGAAACCTGGTTAGCAAGCAGACACTGTGGACACTTTAATGTTGACATGGGCATCATGCTGTTAAAGAGAAGACAGCCATTTTATATTTAATAATATAAGTCATAAGTCATATGTATTCATATTTATGAAACACCAGATTTAGGGCCTGGACCAACTAGTTATAGTGAAAGCTTTCTTCCCAGGTTTGACTCAACATGGCCAAAAGTATTTAGCTATATATGATAAATTATTGTTTCGATATATTTCAAAATAGGGCTCAATCATTTATCTGTTAACATTTAATCTAGCACACTGACTACATTGTAGCTCCTGTCACAGTATGGCCGTTGGAGCTTCTGAGACCATTTCAGAGAAGCAGTACAAAACGCTTTGTCTGCATCCATGTGTCTAAACAAGTGCGAACATAACACCCCCGAAAACATGTTTTGTAGTTTCATGATTAATATCAGTTCCACAAGAAGCAAATAAGAGTGGTCATGACACACACACACAGGCAAACAAAATGGCAAAATCATCTACTATTAAGGTCAAAAAGACCATTGGAGAGAAATTTGCACTGACCAAGTGCAATGTTTCGAGGCAGTTTTTTTTTTTGTAGGATCTCTATTTGTTTTAGGAAAATAATTCATGCTCCATGCTTAATACATTATTTACCTTACATGAACTTTTTATATCATAAAAAAACTTTTTTCTCTTGTTTTTCCTTACAGAAACCCATGCAACACAATTAGAAAAAAGTCCTGCTCGCTACATTGCCTAAATTAAGAAATTTAACTTAAAAATTCTAGTAGTAACCTTTATACAGTATCATCCTGACTGTGTGGAATTGCTTTAGTACGTTATGATGGTAGAGGCCAAAAAAATAAAAATCTTAAAAAAAACAATCATTTTTTGCAGGTTTCTTTATGTGCAGTTTCAACGTATTTGTATTGAGGTTGTGTGCAATATGCACCGTTAATTTGTTTTGCATTCACATTTGATTACTTTAGCATTGCTTATTATTACGATTTCTGTGAGGGTTCTTAAAATGCTGATCTGTCATAAGGCTCTAAACGTTGAACCAAACATTGTCCTGAAAATGACATTTCAATGACTATTTTGGCTCTCTAAAATAATGGAAAGCTTTGAATTATTTTGTATTAACACTAACATCCATCTAACACAATTACTCTATGATCACAGTGGATGACATTGAATATTGAAATGGCTATTTGGGATACTTTTTAAATCAAGGTATTGTGATAAGCAAACAAAATGATCACAACATGATAAATATTTGGCGCAATGGCATTTTCTGGTTTCAGATTTTCCCAAGCTTTGATATACCATCGTGATTGATTAAAAAACGAACAACATAGGAAAATGTTTTGTTTTTTTAATCTTGCCCTAACTTTGCCAGTTGGAACATCCTCAACTTATGTGAGACTGTTTAAATTAGGCTTAAAGTTAAAGTGTAAGTCTGGCGAAGAATTGAACCCAGGGTATTTCTTCATGAAAACAGATCAAATAAGCCATCCAGACATTGTTTTTCATTGATCAGCCAGTATAGAGCTTGCCCGGAGCAACGCTATCAGTCCAAACGGCTAACAGTGCATTGGCTGGGGGGCGGTTTGCCGAACGCATCCAAATCGAAAAAGAACACAAATAACACGTGTACTTTATTGTTTGGGCAAATGTAAATTAATAATAGTTTGGAAAAAGTTCCAGACAGCAGCTATTGTTCTGTAACTTGCATATGCAACTCCTTTAGCTATTTGTCTGTAACTTGCATATGCAACTCCTTTCATTTCCGTTTCAAAACATGAACATAAATTATATCAATTATATGTTCCAAATCGTTCCTCCTTGAACGGAACCCTCCGGTGCATTCGGTAATTGACTTGTATGGACTTCCTGTAAACATGGGCCTAGCGGTAAGGCACAGACTGGTAATAGTCTTTTTAAATAAACTCCTGGTACGCTAACTAAGTTGTTGATGCTTCGTCTTATGTGTATGGACCCTAGTCACGCTACTGCAGATGTTTGGTGCTATTTTGAGAAATTATAGTGGTTAAAAAAATGGTGATTTGGATGCGTTTGGTGCACTGCCCCTAGCTATCCTTACCTCTGTGACCTTCTGACCCCTTGTACTCCATCCCACTCACTCAGATCATCTGACCACATCTCCTCTCCGTCCCCTACACCAGACTTTCTACCCTGGGTGGCAGGTCTTTCAGCGCCATGGCCCCCAGACTCTGGAACTCCCTTCCTCAATCCCTCCGTGACTGTCCCTCCTTCCCTCTTTGAAGATCATCTCAATACCTTTCTGTTTGGCTCTTTACCACAACTGCATAGACCCTCTGTGTGTATTATTTATTTTTAATTTAATTTTTATTAGTGTTGTTTTTTGTCTTGTTCTGTGTGTGCTCATGACACTGTAAAGCGACCTTGAGTGTGAGAAAGGCTCTAAATAAAATAAACATATTATGATTATTAATGCACTGTTAGCCATTTGAGCAGTGCATTGATCAACAAAATATCTTGACGGCTTATTTGATCTGTTTTCATGCAGAAAAAGACCCTGAGTTCAATTTCGCCTGACTTACACTTTAAATCAATTGCAGCTGAACTAATAGTAATACTAATTTTGACAGGGAGTAATGTTGTAGGGTTCTGTACTCTAAAATTACTATTTTTGAGAAAGTGGGAATTACTAAGTCTGTGTTTATGATGGGAATTGTGACGGGCATTGTGCATTTCAATTTGTTTAGGTATGACGGTTAGAATGTTTCAAATTAAGGATCCTAAATCACTTTTACAAGGACCTTTGACTAAAGAAACCTGTAAATAACTGCAAAGTTAACGAAATTAGAGAAAGTTTAGTCATGGCTTTAGTCTCCTGTTTGACAAGACAAAAAAAAGAAGAAAAATGAAAGTGACCCTGGTAAAGGATCCTTGTAGGTTGGTTAATGGAAGGGATGGTTTGGTATTGCAACAAATCCTTATGAGTCACCTGATGTCCTGGTCCACACAATGATCTAAAATGATGCTGCCTCCACCCTCAGCTCAGTCTGGAGGTCTCATTATGAGTCACCTGATGTCCTGGTCCAGTCCAATGATCTAAAATGATGCTGCCTCCACCCTCAGCTCTGTCTGGAGGTCTCATTATGAGTCACCTGATGTCCTGGTCCAGTCCAATGATCTAAAGTGATGCTGCCTCCACCCTCAGCTCAGAGTGGAGGTCTCATTATGAGTCACCTGATGTACTGGTCCTCACCAATGATCTAAAGTGATGCTGCCTCCACCCTCAGCTCAGACTGGAGGTATTGTGACGGGCTCTTGAGTCAAGTGGCCCAGTTAGTTTTTGGCGGGCTCTTTCTGTCCCTTCGTTGTCCGGTTTGTGATATTGTTCAAGCAGGCCCTCACACCCGCCAGGTGGAGCAACGAGCCAGCCGCCTCCTTCATCTCCTCGTCTTCGTCGCTCTCCGGCGGCTTCTCCGTACGTCGCTTTTTCAGTGGCAGAGAGTCACCGGCCAGCCGCAGCTTGCTCTTCAGGAAGTGATGCCGTTTCTTGAGATGGGGAAGTTGGCAGGATGCAGGGTCTAGGGGCCAATCGCTGGGCTCCTTCTTGATCCTGCTCTTGTCGTCCTCGTCGGAGTCGCTGCCCCCATTGCCGGGCAGACTGGAGTCACTGCCCTCGTCTGATTGGGCGGTGCTGTAGGTGTGGTCCTCCTTGGGGTCGCTGCTGACCAATGGGGAGTCGCAGGAAGGCTCGCTGTCACTTCGCTTTCGACAACCTGAAAATACTGACCTGAAAGTCAGTAAGGGAGAGGAAAACGCTGTTAATTATGGAAATATTATCTCCATTATATAAGTAGATACATAGTTCAAGGATAATAGGCTGTTATTGGGTGTCTTCTTTTAAAATGTTGCTCGACTCAGGCTTGGTGAATGGGGATTCAACGGAATCAGATAAACACAGCCTTGACACACTTACAGAGACTAACATATCGACTAACTAGCAGGCGAGGGATGTACCAGCTCAGAATTGAAGGTTGCTTCTTCTATGCATGTATGAAACCCATAAGAAAAAACCTTAAGTTATCCTGACTGTCCAAATTGCATTTAGGGCTCATCAATTATGAGTCGAGCTGACAGCAGGACAGGAAGGAGTTATTTAGCTGTGGATAACTCCTCCATTATCCACAGCTAAATGCAGTGTCACTCAGTTTTGCCCAAGCAGGGTCATTGATTGGCTTGTGGATTTCCTGTTGCATGTGCGTTTTCTTGAACTGATTGCTTGAGCAGGATAGCGGTTGATAGACTTGAAGGTACAGCAAACCGCATACCAAAGTGCATTCTTAAGAACCTTTCTCCAAGGACACCAGCAGAGGATGATATGTTCTCCCTGAGATCCCCTGCCCCTTTGTGAACATCAGCACAAGGGGTCTGGAGGCCGAAGTAGAGGCCCCAGAGGGGTAGTCTGGAGGCTGCAGTAGAGGCCCCAGAGGGGTAGTCTGGAGGCTGAAGTAGAGGCCCCAGAGGGGTAGTCTGGAGGCTGAAGTAGAGGCCCCAGAGGGGTAGTCTGGAGGCTGAAGTAGAGGCACCAGAGGGGTAGTCTGGAGGCTGCAGTAGAGGCCACAGAGGGGTCGGCTGGAGGCTGCAGTAGAGGCCCCAGAGGGGTAGTCTGGAGGCTGAAGTAGAGGCCCCAGAGGGTTAGTCTGGAGGCTGCAGTAGAGGCCCCAGAGGGGTAGTCTAGAGGCTGAAGTAGAGGCCCCAGAGGGGTAGTCTGGAGGCTGAAGTAGAGGCCCCAGAGGGGTAGTCTGGAGGCTGAAGTAGAGGCCCCAGAGGGGTCGGCTGGAGGCTGAAGTAGAGGCCCCAGAGGGGTCGGCTGGAGGCTGAAGTAGAGGCCCCAGAGGGGTAGTCTGGAGGCTGAAGTAGATGCGCCAGAGGGGTAGTCTGGAGGCTGAAGTAGAGGCCCCAGAGGGGTCGGCTGAGTTAAGGACCTGGTCCGGTCCGGGTTCTGCCATTTGGGTCCATCGAAGAGGTTTAAACCTCAGCCACACATTATGTTCTGTGTTCTGCGACCGTGTAATCTGTGACGCTCTCTGTCATAAAGTCCTGACACGCAGCAATGCGAGTCCTTCAGAATGAGCCAATGAGAGTACAAGTTACCAACAAGTTGTCAAGTCTCATTGAAGGAGAATCAGCTTTTGATCGGTATTCATTTTGTCTCCCTATTAATAAGATGTACAAAACATTGTGTATTGTACATGGTGTGTGTATTGCTTCCTGCTCTGTATTCCATCCGTCTATTCGTTTTATACCAGGCAGGCAAGTCATTCAGTTTCACAGTATTTTCACAAATTGAACTTGTTTTCTTTAATAATGGACCAGTACACGGTATATACACGTGTGTCCAGTGAAGAGTTCTGCCAGCGGCATCGGGCGGACAGTGGGGAGAGGGGTGCGTGCTGAGGGTTCCCCGGAGCAGTGTCGGGTACCTGAAGGATTTCCTCCCTTGATGAGTCTACTTCCACTGGGCCGCTTGTTGGCCGAGGAGTTCTAGCAGTGTTTTGGTGGCCGGGACGCCCAAGAAGCTGACTTTAACTGGATCCTTGAGCTCCTGCGTGGTATGGTAGGAATGGCATCCTCGTCGGATTCAGAACCGTCGAACTCTGGGTGAGCACTAAGGGACATAGTATATCCTACTATTAGATTGGCTGGGGTCTCGCTCTCCCGAGAGAGGGGTGATAGGGTGACGGCATGAAGGGTGGAGTTAGGGGTGTGTTGGAGAAGGTCGGGGGGGGGACCATGGCCTGACATCGGCTCCAAAGGCAGGAGGCTATCCTCAGCATGAAGGACAATCCGTCCTCACCATTTGTCAAGAACCGTCACCGAGCC
This sequence comes from Gadus chalcogrammus, assembly GCF_026213295.1. Classification (NCBI taxonomy): domain Eukaryota; kingdom Metazoa; phylum Chordata; class Actinopteri; order Gadiformes; family Gadidae; genus Gadus; species Gadus chalcogrammus. The sequence continues at coordinate 24,272,204 of NC_079416.1, forward strand.
ATCTCATCCATCTCTTTATAAAAGAGGTAAAGCATTCCCTTATCTCTAACAATAATCAATTGGCCAACGACTGGATTCCATGTAATGTATGTATCTTCATTCGGATTAGAAAAGTCCCCATTTAAAATAACTGCTCCTGTCCATGGGATGGGCTGCAGGACTGGTGTTCAGCATGGATATGGTACATAGCCCCAGAGATCTCTAGCTCCTCACTGGAGGTGTGAAGACTCTAAACCAAGCCCACAGTCCATAGTGGAAGGTGGTATCGTCCATTCAGCATGTGCAGTAATGGAGGCCTTCTACCATGGCTGGAGATCATGATTTGGAATCTTTACACATGTCAGTAACACTAAAGAAATAATAACCACTTCCTCCTCCGTTACTCAATAATTAGAACCCAAAGCAAGTTTTACAGCTGAGTGAATATTAAACTACTAACGTAGACATTTTTTACATTCATTTCTTTTTAACACACTGTGAAAAAATATCACCGAGACAAAGACCAACACACACAACCGACAGACAACTTATTTGTTGTTGTCCAAATGCGGCTGAACGTTTGTTTACCGACCTGATGGCGGTCCTGCCGCCCGACGGGCTGCCCGGGAGGGGAAGGATTCCCGGGAACAGACCCTGACTGATCCGGGCTCCGTTCTGGATCACGCCCTGAGGGACTGGGGAGAAGGAGGAGGTTTCAGCAACAGCTCATGGAAACATTGAAATTCAAATGTTGAACAGGTCACATGTCAAACATAATTTAAAGAGTAGGCACACACTCAAACCAATCCACAGGGAGGGCTTCAAACAGCGGTGAGGATATTAGCATTCCGACTCCACGAGTCACTCACAAGCGTTACTTTCTGTTTATTTTAACCGTGTTTGAGGGCGTCACATACGAACAGAACTGTTGAAATATCAGTTCCATTGGGAGCAGAACAAATGTTAGCCGCGTGTGCCTCCGGAGTCAGGCAGGCTGCGACGTGAGCAGTGCGCCTGAACTTTACTCTCCACCACGTTGTGTAAGGAGTCAGGATGTTCCTGCTCTCATTGGCCCAAGCTGCTGCCAATCAGCCGGCTCAGTGGGCCGACGCGGTGCCTGCCTCTGCTCGGTAACGGGGCAGAGGGTTAGGGTTAGGTTAGGGTTAGGATAGGGTAGGGTTAGGGTTAGGGTTAAGAATAGGGGTAGGGTTAGGGTTAGGGTTAAGAATAGGGGTAGGGTTAGGGTAAGGTTAGGGTTAGGGGTAGGGTAGGGTGGGGTTAGGGTAGGGTTAGGGTAGGGTGTGATTAGGTTAGGGTAGGGTTAGGGTAAGGTTAGGGGTAGGGTGGGGTTAGGGTTAGGGTAGGGTGGGGTTAGGGTTAGGGGAGGGTGGGGTTAGGGTTAGGGTAGGGTTAGTTAGGGTTAGGGTTAGGGTAGGGTTAGTTAGGGTTAGGGTTACCCTGGCCGACAGATGGTGGATTTCAGAGGAAGCTAAGCTTCACTGATAGCCCTAACCCTAAAGAGCTTTACTGCTAACCCTAACCTTAACCCTAACAAGCTTTACTGCTAACCCTAACGAGTTTTACTGCCAACCCTAACCCTAACGAGCTTTACTGTTGACCTTAACTCTAACCCTAACGAGCTTTACTGCTCATTAAGCCCTCGCCGTGGCAACTTGGTACAAACCCGGAAAAACAAGTCTGGCCTTTGAACGAGGACTGGAGCCCTCAGACATGAGCGGCTGTTTGGGAACACATCGGCGGACATTACCCTGGGGCCGACTTCCACAGGATGCTTTAAAAGAAGTCCATGGTAACCGCGCAGCGCTCTTTGGTTGCTGATGGTTGAGGTAGTATCTGCATTGTGGATGCACAAATGCACAAATGCACCTCCATCCCCTAAACATGTAGCTCTGTACACTGCATAAAGGAGGCCGCCCTCCTCATCTTCTGAGTTCTATAATAGGAGGTTCATGTTCAACACGCTCCTTCAAAGGCTGCTTCACTAGAATCCCCATCGCCATGATCTGCATTCTTATCAGGGTGCCCATTATCCTACTAGAGTATGAGCGTGCGCTCATGTGTGAGTCAGATTTACACCCAAAGGCAGAGGTGATCAGGGACCTAAATCACTGTTCCCAAGATCCCTAATCGTGGCCAACAGCAGCAACCTTGATAAAATATAAGAATGGGAGTAATCTCTCGACAGTGTTTTCAACAATACTGTACGGCACACTTTGGGGGGCTTTTGTGAGATTAAACGTCGACATTCAAAGCGATGAGACCTCAGATAGTTGACGTAGTCAGGACCGATACATGGCTTTCATATCTATTGTAATGAGGCTGATAACTCATGGGGCACTGGAATGCCTACACACACACACACACATGCACACAGAAACAGACACTCTGAAACAAACGCACACATACACATACGCTTCTGTAACAACATGTCAAAATCGGCTTAATGACGATAAGGCCTTTATGGGACCGAATGGTACTGAATAAGATAATTCAAACATTTTTGTTGAATCAGTTGAACTTCACAGGGATGATTCAAAAAGCTCATTCATCACTCCATAAATAAATTTATTGTACCATTGTACCATTACCATCAAAAATGTAATATGTATTAATGTATTAATGTATTAATATTTATTTATTTTTGTATCATGTCAACATTTATTTTTAAAGTATAGATAAAGACATACATTTATATACAAATCAGCCATAAAGAAAGGCTATTAATCAATCAATAATCATTTAAGATTGTTCGCACACTGTGATTACAGCGATGGACTGTTTGGGAACAGTTTGGTAACTGGGTTACAGTGAGTCATGTGATGATCCTCCCATTCCTATCCCTGCTAAACCCTCTCTCTCCCTATTTCTCTCTCTCCCTCTCTCCCTCTCTCTCTCTCTCTCTCTCTGTCTCTGTCTCTCTCTCTCTCTCTCTCTCTCTCTCTCTCTCTCTCTCTCTCTCTCTCTCTCTCTCTCTCTCTCTCTCTCTCTCTCTCTCTCTCTCCCCCCCCCCCCCCCCCCCCCTTCAGTAGTGAGAGATCCAGGGGAGGAAATGCATCTTTCACCACCAGACTCAGACATGCAAATAAGTGTTAAAAATAGGCCAGCCAAACTGTTGCCATAGCAACACAGTGTTTATTGCAAATGTAATGGGGTCTCCTGGGTCAGAGTGAAGCAGTAGTCGGCGCACACACACACACACACACCACACACCACACACACACACACTACGAGGACCATGATTCGAATGAAAAATATTAAGTCTTTAGCTGAAATACATTTATATGTGTGTATATATATATATATATATATATATATATATGTGTGTGTGTGTATATATATTTATATATATATTTATGTGTGTGTATATATATATATATATATGTATATATATATATATATATATATAT
>NC_079416.1:24285610-24293110 GCF_026213295.1 Gadus chalcogrammus
GAGCGTATGTGTATATGCATAAGTGCGTATATGTATATGTTTGTATGTGTGTAAATGTGTATGTGCCAAACCATCGCCATTAAATGATTCCAAAGTCAACGAAAACTGCTATGCATCATGGGATATAGTGGGGCAGTAAGTGTTAATCAGTTGTAGCATTTTTACATCTACAGTGCATTATGGGTAAGTTGACCACCTCAAAAGAGCCGTGGTGTCAGCTCCCTACTAACCCATCCATAACCCTAACCCACAACCCATCCATAACCCTAACCCACTAACCCATCCATAACCCTAACCCTACTAACCCATCCATAACCCTAACCCTACTAACCCATCCATAACCCTAACCCACTAACCCATCCATAACCCTAACCCCACTAACCCTAGGCTTGCTCTCCTGACTTTAACCCCACTTTGGTTCAATAAAAGGAGGAGAGAGGAACCAAAGTCATGGAGAGGACAAAGCCTCAGAACACAGGTCCGGCTGCTCCTCTTCTGATGGGGACTCCTCTGCTCTCTCCTCTCTCCTCTCCTCTCTCCTCTTCTCTCCTCTCTCCTCTTCTCTCCTCTTCTCTCCTCTCTCCTCTCCTCTCCTCTCCTCTCCTCTCCTCTCCTCTCTCCTCTCTCCTCTCCTCTCTCCTCTCTCCTCTCTCCTCTCCTCTATCCTCTCTCCTCTCCTCTCCTCTCCTCTCCTCTCCTCTCCTCTCCTCTCCTCTCCTCTCCTCTCCTCTCCTCTCCTCTCCTCTCCTTCTCTCTCCTCTCCTCTCCTCTCTCCTCTCCTCCCCTCTGCTCTCCTCTCCTCTCTCCTCTCCTCTCCTCTCTCTCTCTCCTCTCTCCTCTCCTCTCTCCTCTCCTCTCCTCTCCTCTCCTCTCCTCTCTCCTCTCTCCTCTCCTCTATCCTCTCTCCTCTCCTCTCCTCTCCTCTCCTCTCCTCTCCTCTCCTCTCCTCTCCTCTCCTCTCCTTCTCTCTCCTCTCCTCTCCTCTCTCCTCTCCTCCCCTCTGCTCTCCTCTCTCCTCTCTCCTCTCCTCTCCTCTCCTCTCCTCTCCTCTCCTCTCCTCTCCTCTCCTCTCCTCTCTCCTTTTCCTCTCTCCTCTCCTCCCCTCTGCTCTCTCCTGTCTCCTCTCGCTGCTCCCCTCACAACAAAATACATTGGAAATGGACCAGTGTGAGGGAAGGAGACAAGGGGAGGCTGGAGGAGACAAGAGGAGGCCCCACGAGGGCGGGAAGCATTCGCCCTCTCTCCCCTGCCTCCCTTTTTCTTTTCATCTAACATTAATCTCCCCCAGCTAGTGGACGATCTGCTGGTCATCGCCCATAACTCTCAATGCTCACACGCACGTATGCACGCACACAAACACGTACACACGCACACACGCACAGACGCACACTCATACACACACACTTGCAGCACTGCAGCCATCTGCTTGTTGCCATGGTGAGCTTTGCGTTGCCTTGACAATGGCAGCTTCCCCGCACCTACCCCGCCCAGCCCTCACACACACACACACACACAAACACACACACACACACACACCTTTGAATGGTTTCTTTGAGTGTGTGTGCGCCTGTGTGTGCGCGTGTGCGTCTCTGTACAATACGAAGAGCCAAAAGAGGAAATAAAAAAGAAGAAAGAAAACAATAGCGTGATGCTGCGTCTCCCGGCACCTGTCTCCGTGGTGATGGTCTCTCCGTTGCCATGGAAGCGGCTCCGTTGCCGGGGACAACTAGCAGCGCTAATCACCTCACAAGGGCGAGCGTGGCGAGAGGCGGACGTACCAGCTGTTCACCATGTGTGTGTGTGTGTGTGTGTACGTCTGTGTGTAAGTGTGTACGCATGTGTGTGTGTGTGTACGTGTGTGTGTACGTCTGTGTGTGTGTATGTGTGTGTGTTTGTGTGTGTGTGTACGTGTGTACCTGTGTGCGTGTGTACGTGTGTACGTGTGTGTGTGTGTGTGTGTGTGTGTGTGAAGGACTCCATCAAGTGAAGCAGAACAGTGGAAGAGATAATTCTTTTTTATTTTGCTTGCTCTCTCTCCTCCTCTCTCCTCCTCCTCCTCTCTCCTCCTCCTCCTCCTCTCTCTTCCTCCTCTCTCTTCCTCCTCTCTGTATCCTCTGCTCATGTGTCTGTCCGTCTCTCCATCTGTCCATCTCTCTTTCTGTCACTCTCATATCAATAAGGCAGTTGAACGAGGCTTGTACCAACGTTGAAAATAGAATGTGACACGTGTCCAAACATCCACTGACTACTCGAGATAAGTCGTTAAGGCTTTGAATTGATGTGCTACCATAAACCCTTAAATGCAATTACTGGAGTGTTTCAGCCAGTGATGGAGACCCAGAGGGCTGTAGACCTGGACTGTGGTCGCTGTGTTCCAGTGATGGAGACCCAGAGGGCTGTAGACCTGGACTGTGGTCGCTGTGTTCCAGTGATGGAGACCCAGAGGGCTGTAGACCTTTGCTGTGTTCCAATATCAATACTATCCGTACTTACTAGCCTTAGTTTGAGTACGTAGGGCGTTACAATTCAGATCGGGCGAAAATAAGTGTACTGAAAGGACCCGGATGGTGTACTCAAAATGGTCAAACCGCGAAGTGTGGATCGATGTACACTTTTCTTACTCAACGGCAGCCATCTTAGCTACATAGCAGAAGAGGGCGGAGCCAGGCTGAGCCAAAGTCGGCACATTTTCCACACAGCCTGCATTCATTGAGTCATTTTGTAGTTTTTATAGCTTTTATAGCTTTTATAGCTTTTTATAGCTGCTAGGCGTAAAGAGTTCACCGTTCAAAGCGGGATGTTTATTGCGGGGGAGGAGCCGCGGCGGCAGTCGTGATCTTAATTTCCGGTTAGTGCACCACAGAGCATTCGATTTGGAACAACACTGACATCTGAAAATTAGCACACTTAGTGAGTGCGGATAGTGTACTACGTTTAAGTGTACTCATGGAATCATGGATATTGGAACACAGCACTGGACTGTGTGGTCGCTGTGTTGCTCAGAGAAGTCTGGACACAACAACTGGACACAACTGGTTTCATTCCTTCCAGCCAAGACATACCCATCTAATCAGCAACTGTCAAGCATTAATCCAATATTTAATCCAATATTTAAACAACATCCAATAATACGAATAATAGCCTCAGTTGTTGTTGTTCATGTTCAACGTAACGTCTGTGTGATGTGATGTATGGAGGTATATCTGCATACAGAGATGTGTGTACTTGTATTTATGTATTTTGTGTGTGTGTGTGTGTGTGTGTGTGTGTGTGTGTGTGTGTGTGTGTGTGTGTGTGTGTGTGTGTGTGTGTGTGTGTGTGTGTGTGTGTGTGTTTGTGTGTAAATACGGGAGATAAAGAGAGATCAGGCCCACTTTGTGCGATGCAGATGCTACAAAGAGTGACCACACGTTGTCCCCAGCCCCAGGGGTCAGATCAACACTTTATTACACCAGCCCCCCCATCTGGACGGAGAGGGGGAGGGTCCGGAGCACAGTCTGGGTGGAATGACACGCGCACACACACACACACACACACACACACACACACACACACACACACACACACACACACACACACACACACACACACACACACACACACACACACACACACACACACACACACACACACACACACACACAAACACACACACAAACATATCCATCTGGGATGTTCCTTAGGATGTTGAGTACGGACTAAAACAAACTGAGTTTGGAAGTGTACTAGGACTTACTATATTGCAATCTCTCTTTTCCAATGTCTTTGCTATATGTTGATTTTGTGACAAAAAATCAAACGCATTAAACAAAGCATTTAAGTTCGATGCCCTATGTTGCAATGGCCACTTGCAACACTGCGTCATACCTGCGTCAAATTAAAGTCAACGCAAACTCAACTGTCGTCCTTAATGCTGAAGTGCTTGTGAGGTCTGAACGTTTATAATAGATGTATCACACCATTTCAGTCAAAGAGACTGAAAGGTAATCTCTGCCAAAGAGCACAGACTAAGAGAACACACCTGGATACCCCACCACACACCCAGTTGTAGTAAATGATGAGGTGTCAATACCGTCTCAAATAAGTCCCTGGTTAAAGATGCTTGTTTCATTAATTTCATTTATTTAACTTGCCTGGGGTTGTGCTAACTGTCGATGGCAGTTGATTTCAGGCAAGAGAATTCAAATCTACCACCAGTCAATCAGTGGCATGTGTTGAGCACAAGCCTACAATAGTTTAGGGGCCGAAAACTGAAGTTAGCAATATCACCGCTAGACTGAGAGTACCATAATATATAGGTTGGAAAACTGGCAGAATGACTAAATGACCTTATACCTTCACTCAAAACCTTAAAAAGCAGGTAAGATGAGCCTGAATGAATAAGTTCAAATTGTTTCCCAAACTATATCGGCATACATGCTGATTATGGAGACAAACATAAAATACGATGCTATTGCTGTTCTCAAGCTAGCAGGTTTCTCTGCTGGTGAAATGGTAGCCAGTACAACTTAACCCTAGGCCCTAACTATAGCCTGGGAAACCTATACAAACTACAGCCTGTAAAACTTAACCCTAACTCTAACTATAGCCTCTACAACCCAACCCTAACCCTAACCCTAACTATAGCCTGTACAACAGTGGTCTCAAACTCGCGGCCCGGGGGCCAATTGAGGCCCGTGGGATGATATTTTGTGGCCCCCTACTTGACATCAAAGTTTAGTGTTAGTGCGGCCCGTAGTATCCCCATCATTCACACACTAGTATCACATCATTCACACGTTAATATCACATAATTCACACACTAGTATCCACATCATTCACACACTAGTATCATATCATTCTCACACTAGTATCACATCATTCACACACTAGTATCACATCATTCACACTTTGATGTCTTCACATATACGATATATATCCTGTAGGGTTAGGGATAGGGTTAGCTCATAATCAAACTGAGTATGGCTCAGTTTATGGCCAAATAATATGGCCTAATTCACACATGGAATAAGGTTTTCTTCCACAACTTCAGAAATTCTGAGTCCTCAAATAAATTTCGGCAAAGAAAACGTATATGATATAACATATGATATGCGGTAAATGTGGTTCTATTTAATGATATACGCAATACATTATAAACATCGTTTCATCAGTACTGTATGCATTATCGTTATCGACTTGTGTTCCTAATAGGCATGTGTCCCCCCGTTAATATACATTGCCATGGACGGTATTATGCGTTACGTGTTTAGTTTGCGTGTGTTTAAACAGATGGACGCACACACACGCGCCCACATTTATGCATTCTTTTTAACACTCACTCGCGGTAAAACAATGTTTTCTCACGATCAAATACTCATCAATCCTAAAAGTTATGGGCATGTACACGTGCACAAGCAACATTATGCATGCGCCCTTAAAATAGCATCTGAACAACGCGCCACTGACTTGAAACCAGGTATTTTCTGGTTTGTGGCGCAAGTGTTTATGAAACGTCAAAATAGCAACAGGGAACGTGTGCGCCAGAACACGCCTCCTCCTTTCGCCGAGCCAATATCATTCCCTAATTTACGACGCGTGGCGCAGGAGGGAAAATAACGCTCTGCGCCAGTTGCAAACTAGCAACGACACATGCGCCAGTGATTAAGTCAATTGGGCCGGATGCAAGATAGGGCCCACACACTTTTAAGGAGTTTTTCACCCGCTCCGTCACCTTGCTTGCCTCAACAAGTTTGTGCGGCGTGCTTGTTGTTTTGTTTCCGGTGTAGTGCAGCGTTAATTGTGGGATAAAAAAATTAACGCCTTTAAAATTGGTTTGGGTTAATGCCGTTAATAACTGACAGCACTAATATAAATACATATACATACATACATACACGATACATCCATGACTGGATCTGCTCAGCACTCTGAAAACATGGACAGACTCTTTGCTCTTCTGAGATCCAACCAAAAGTCTAAGTTGAAAATGGATAAAGAAATTCGACCCTGCGACCCTACGCGAGTATGCCGTGTAATATCAAACATCCGATACAACAGTGAAAAGTAGTTCACAGTAGTGTACAAAGAGCAATGTAGTCCGTCCCGGCAATCCGCTATGGGGTCAGAATGGTAACATCTGTAAACTGTGAAGTAACATCTGTAAACTGTGAGGTAACATCCGTAAACTGTGAGGTAACATCTGTCAATTGTGAGGTAACATCTGTAAACTGTGAGGTAACATCTGTAAACTGTGAGGTAACATCTGTAAACTGTGAGGTAACATCTGTAAACTGTGAGGTAACATCTGTAAACTGTGAGGTAACATCAGTAAACTGTGTAAACTGTGAGGTAACATCTGTAAACTGTGAGGTAACATCTGTAAATTGTGAGGTAACATCTGTAAACTGTGAGGTAACATCTGTAAACTGTGAGGTAACATCTGTAAACTGTGAGGTAACATCTGTAAACTGTGAGGTAACATCTGTAAACTGTGAGGTAACATCTGTAAACTGTGAGGTAACATCAGTAAACTGTGTAAACTGTGAGGTAACATCTGTAAACTGTGAGGTAACATCTGTAAATTGTGAGGTAACATCTGTAAACTGTGAGGTAACATCTGTAAACTGTGAGGTAACATCTGTAAACTGTGTGGTAACATCTGTACACTGTGAGGTAACATCTGTAAACTGTGAGGTAACATCCGTAAACTGTGAGGTAACATCTGTAAACTGTGAGGTATCATCCGTAAACTGTGAGGTAACATATGTAAACTGTGAGGTAACATCTGTAAACTGTGAGGTATCATCTGTAAACTCTGCAGGACGACAGAGCCTCCTCACACACTGCGTGCACATCCATGCATGCATGCGCGCGCGTGCGTGTGTGTGTGTGTGTGTGCGTGTTGTGCACCTGTGTGCTTACCTCTGGAAGGCCTCTGTCGAGGTGGTGGAGGCAGAGAAGAGCTGGGAGTGGGAGTGGAAGGGCGTCTTCTTCAGTGCCTGGATCAGATTCTGTCTGTACTCAGGATCTATGCACCATAAGGAGCCCTTTCCCACACTCTGAGGAGGACAGAGAGACACAGAGACAGAGAGACATAGTACTTTATTAAACAAGCAACAATATATAGTTTCACATTAACTTATCACTTTTCAAATTTAAACTATTTCCAACTGAGGCAACGCAAGCTCAGGAGACAAAATAAACCAAAAAAGGGAATCATATCAATTTAGTTTTATATCTTGCAAATTGATTAAAATGACTAGAAATGCCTTTTCCATGGAGAGCCAGCCCAGCCAGCCTCCTCCACTATGCATTCTCCCACATCCTTCTCCAATTCATCATTATAAGACGCAGCTTGCAATATATTTAGCTATTTTATTCAGTCCAAAGTCTCAATTAATTTGCACGAGTTATGTATCAATCCCATCTGTAAACTAAATGACTTTAACCAAGGTACAACAACGTTATTTTAACAATGAAATGACTCCACCTCCTGTGAACTTTGGAAACATGCCCCGT
>NC_079416.1:24300610-24323110 GCF_026213295.1 Gadus chalcogrammus
GTCTTACGGACAATTCCTTGTCATTGAAATGGGAATTTCCATTGCTCCTCCGGATATATCCTGAATGTCTGCACAAATATCTTGGCTGCACATTCAAGTGCAGAACCGCACACATGCAGGTGTTGTCCCTCAGGTTAGGATTGGTTGCTACTGCAACAGAATACTTTCCATGTCAAGGGGACATTGTTGCTATGGAGACATATATACATAAAAAAAAACCTTTGCAGTCGAGCCTGCGAGCAGTAGGCAGCGAAATGTGAGTCACGCACATTAGACTCTGAACTCTGAAAGTGCACGGAATAAAACGACACACGCGACATTAACCAAACAGCCTTAAACAGCATCTCTCACATCTCACACACTTCCATCACCCTTCACTCCTTAATCCTCCTTTCCCCCACGGCATGAAAAGGGACAAGGAACAGCGGAAAGACAACAGAATCAACGTCCAGCTCAGCACAGAATCAGCCCTGACCCTAACCCCTAGCCCTAACAACAGCAAGATGACAGCGAACAGCGGAAAGACAACAGCCCTAACCCTAACCCTAACCCCTAACCCTAACAACAGCAACAACGACAGCGAACAGCGAAAAGACAACAGCCCTAACCCTAACCCTAACCCCTAACCCTAACCCCTAGCCCTAACCCTAACTCCAGCTCATGGAACCCAGAACCCAGAGGGAAGCTCCGCCTCTTCGCCCTCAGCCGTCAGCACGGCGACCCGGGTGTCAGCTACTCAGCGTCAGACCCTCTCATAGATCAGACCGCTGGCATCCTCTAACCCTAACCCTGACGCTAACCCTAACCCCTAACCCTAACCCTGACATCCTCTAACCCCTAACACTAACCCTATCCCCAAAACCTAACCCTAACCCTTAATCCCTAGCCCCTAGCCCCTACCCTAACCCATACCCTAACACATAGAAACCAACACACACAGAGACCAACACACACAGAGACCAACACACACACAGACCAACACACACAGAGACCAACACACACAGAGACCAACACACACAGAGACCAACACACACACAAACCAACACACACACAGACCAACACACAAAGAGACCAACACACACACAGACCGACACACACAGAGACCAACCCACACAAAGACCAACACACACAGAGACCAACACACACAGAGACCAACACACAAAGAGACCAACACACAAAGAGACCAACACACACACAGACCAACACACACACAGACTAACACACACAGACCAACACACATAGAAACCAACACACACACAGACCAACACACACACAGACCAACCCACACAGAGACCAACACACACAGAGACCAACACACACAGAGACCAACACACACAGAGACCAACACACACAGAGACCAACACACAAAGAGACCAACACACACAGAGACCAACACACACACAGAGACCAACACACACAGAGACCAACACACACACAGACCAACACACACAGAGACCAACACACACACAGACCAACACACACACAGACCAACACACACAGACCAACACACATAGAAACCAACACACACACAGACCAACACACACACAGACCAACACACACAGAGACCAACACACATAGAAACCAACACACACACAGACCAACACACACACAGACCAACACACACACAGACCCACACACCCACCTGGCCGCGCTCCTTGTCCACCTTCTTGAAGCACTTGTTGAGTGACAGGTTGTGGCGCACCGAGTTCTTCCAGCCAGCGGGGGCGCCGGCGAAGTAGGGGAAGTGCTGCAGGATCCAGCCGTAGATATCCTTGACGGGCAGCCTCTTGTCAGGGGCCTGCTCCACGGCCATGAAGATGAGGCAGCTGAAGGAGTAGGGCGGCTTGCAGTCGGGGCCGGGCCGCCCCGCCGCCTCTGGGGCGGCGGGCCCGTCGGGGCCGCCACCGCCGCCGTCGCCACCGCCGTCGTCGTCCCCGTCGACGCCCATGCGGAGGCATGAATCCCGCCTCCGCCTGCCCCCCCCGCCCCCGGGCCCCCCCCCCACCGGGCTCACGCTGCGCAGCACGGGGTCTCCGAAGCTGTTCAGCAGATCCATGCTCTCGTGGAGCCAGTTGAGGTTGGTCAGCTCCTCGTCCTCCAGCCCCCCTCCTCCTCCTCCTCCCCCTCCTCCTCCTCCTCCTCCTACTCCTCCTCCTCCTCCTCCTCCTCCTCCTCCTCCTCCTCCTCCTCCTCCTCCTCCTCCCCCTCCTCCCCACCCTCCACCCCCCCCTGCACTGCCCTTCTCGGGCCTGACGGCGGGGGGCGGCCCCGGGTCCTCTGCCCCCCCCAGGCCCCGGGACAGCGCGCCGCTCGGGGGGGGCTGGCTGAGGCTCACGCCCGCTCCGCTGGCGCCCGCCTTCTTACTGGGCAGCATGACGGGACCCATGGCCCCCAGTGGGACTGGAGCCTCCGGCGGGACAGGGCCCCCGCGGGACCAGAGCCCCCGCGGGACCGGAGCCCCGAGACCTCCTGTAGAGAGGGAGGTCATCACTGAGGTTAGCGGTTGGCTAACCTCAGCGGTGTGTGTGTGTGTGTGTGTGTGTGTGTGTGTGTGTGTGTGTGTGTGTGTGTGTGTGTGTGTGTGTGTGTGTGTGTGTGTGTGTGTGTGTGTGTGTGTGTGTGTGTGTGTGTGTGTGCGCGCGTGCGTGTTTGGGGTATGGAGGTCAGAGAAGCAAGCCAGGAAGCAACATTTAAAAAAAGAAGACATAAAAAAAGGTTTTTTCCCAGAGCAGTCTGAGCCACAGACCAGCGTGTATTTAGCTCTATGAATGAATGCCTTCTTCCTTCAGTTGCGATAGAGGGCTGTGATTGGTCCACTGGAACCCAAATATGCTACTGCCACTGTTCGCATGGATTAAACAATGATGGAAAGAGTTGCATGCTTTACCACTTGTTCCACGAGGGCTCAGGATTCATGTGGATCCAGAGAGCCTTATTCTAACCCAATGACCAGTGGGACATGGCTGTTTACTACTGAGACTCTCTCTCTCTCTCTCTCTCTCTCTCTCTCTCTCTCTCTCTCTCTCTCTCTCTCTCTCTCTCTCTCTCTCTCTCTCTCTCTCTCTCTCTCTCTCTCTCTCTCTCATCATGCTGAAAGGCTTGCATGGTCACCACAGCTGGCTGGCCATGGTCGTGATGGCAACCCGCGTCGCCACGCTCTCAATCACTCTATCATCCTCTCCCGCTCTCCTTTTAAAGCCATTAAACCTCCCCCCTTCCAACACACACACACACACACACACACACACACACACACACACACACACAGACACACACACACACACACACACACACACACACACACACACACACACACACACACACACACACACACACACACACACACACACACACACACACTGCCTATCTCGATACCCTTTTGTTTACTAGAGCTGTAATTCTTTTACTCCCCTGAGCTCTGACTCCCTCCCTCTCACAGTTACCGTGAAAGGGACTTCATATGCGGCTTTAATCCTGCAGCATTATCTAAGGACCTGCGTTCCACTTTCAGCAGATAGAGCAGGCTGCTCTTCACGTCCTAACGTCTGGTACAGGCTGGAGGGGGAACTCTAGGAAATTAAGTCTTCGGTGGCACTCTATAGCAACGTGTCCATTACCCTACATTTACCCTGAGTCTTCCAATGGACAGTTTAGAGAAGATGTCAGAGAATGTGTGTGTTTGTGAGAGAAGTTTGATCCACAAGGACATGGCTTTCATTCCAAGATGCAAAAAACAATAAGCAACATGAAACGTTAAAATGGAATACATAGGCTTGGTGTCATCCTCCCACTACAGGTTGTGGACTAACGCAGCACATTTAATTTGATTATTTTGTGCAAAGTTACATCGTAGAAAATGTAATGTAAGTAGGGCCTATCTCGCTCTCTCTCTCTCTCTCTCTCTCTCTCTCTCTCTCTCTCTCTCTCTCTCTCTCTCTCTCTCTCTCTCTCTCTCTCTCTCTCTCTCTCTCTCTCTCAAGTCAGTAGCCTATTATGAGTTACAGAACACTGGAGGTTTATTTTGAGTAAACCCAGGTTCCTGGTTGGTTTGGCCGTAACGTACAGCAAATAAAGAGAGTCCAGATGAATACTGATGCAACACGCTATCCGTCAGCCTGCTGCCGCCTTGATCACCAGCCAGACAGATTGACAGGTAAAACCTTTCAATAAACGATTAAGATAAGAAACACATAAACTCGTAAAACCTCTCTACTATAGGCTTCTACGCTCTTGATAAGGCGAGAATAATGTGGGTCCAATTTGATCCTGAAGAAGATCAAGTTGAAAGCTAAAAAACAATTGGCTTAGAGAAGCCATCCTCTCTCACCGCGAGCGGATAGAGGTGATAACTGACTGCACATTCCAACAAAAGTTCTGTCGCCGAGGACGGGAACGGCCAAATCAAGAACGAACAGTTAACCCGTAAATTGCAATGAGCTCAATAATTATACAACAGAACTATAACATAACGCAAAGCTTTACGGAGAGATCAGCTACGACAGCAGAGCTCACACACACACACACGCGCACACGCGCACAGGCACACGCACACACACACACACACACACACACACACACACACACACACACACACACACACACACACACACACACACACACACACACACACACACACACACAGACACACACACACACACACACACTCTCTCTCTCTCTCTCTCTCTCTCTCTCTCTGAAAAATTGTGTCTGTAAAGTAAAGCTATAAATAAAAAAGGAGAAAAACTGTCTCAATCGTTTTCGCAATCGGGTTTCAAAATGTGCGACTAATCGACCATATTATATAATGTGTTTTAAATAGTTTCAAGCATGATAAACAAAATATAAAATATTTTCATAATTGAACATACCTGAAACCCAAATACCTCAGGAAGAAGATCGTTTAAGACACTCCAAGAACAACATCGCTGGCTGCAATCCCTTTAAACCTTCCGTTATAAAGCGAATAAAAAAGGACCGAATCAACACTTCACACTAACCCTAACCCTATTCATAACTAACCCTAGTCACCAACAGAGCCGACCGTTTATGAGCGTCGAATCCGGGAAGAAATCCTGATAGTCCGCGTATAGCACCAGTACAGCGCTACAACAGATCAGCGTCTACTCATGGGAGAGAGAGGGAAACGGGGAGGAGAGAGAGAGAGAGAGAGAGAGAGAGAGAGAGAGAGAGAGAGAGAGAGAGAGAGAGAGAGAGAGAGAGAGAGAGAGAGAGAGAGAGAGAGAGAGAGAGAGAGAGAGAGAGAGAGAGAGAGAGAGAGAGAGAGAGAGAGAGAGAGAGAGAGAGAGAGAGAGAGAGAGATTGGATCAGCAGGGCAAGAGAGGGATAAAAAAAACAATCACAACGTGTCAGCAAGTGCGCATTAGACCACTGGGAGCTCTCTCTCTCTCTCTCTCTCTCTCTCTCTCTCTCTCTCTCTCTCTCTCTCTCTCTCTCTCGGCAAAATAGTAATAATCTAGGTCTATGTTATTACAAAAAAATCGAGTGTGTGTGAATGGGGGAGGGGAGGTTAACTCTGACGGTAATATAATTACAACTGTGCATCATAATTTAAAGTGGTGCCATTATTCCAATCGTGAACTTAATGCTGCATAACACCCACTTTTTGGCAGCGCCAAGTTTCTCGGTTTCTTTGACCGAGTCCACGTTGTCCAAGCAACGGTCTGCGCAAAATAACAGCGTCCATGACCTCTGTCTAACCGGGTGCGTGTGTGTGAATCGGGTAATTAGGAGTGTGGCCCCCAGCTAGCAGACAGCCCTAGCATTGACCACATTTGAATCAGGGCCATGATGACAAGAAAAAAGAGAGAGCCATTGCCTAACTGCCCCCCGCCCCCCCCCGGCTATTGCCCCTGACCCCAGAGGACCCGTCCGTATCAACCCCCGGCTATTGCCCCTGACCCCAGAGGACCCGTCCGTATCGACCCCCGGCTATTGCCCCTGACCTAGGGCTGCTCGATTATGGGAAAAATCATAATCTCGATTATTTTGGTCAATATTGAAATCACGATTATTCAAACGATTATATTTGGGTTTAAAAACATGTTGAATGTATTCAGCATTTCTCCCCGAATTATTTTTTTGTAATTCTGAACTTTGAAATTTCGCCTTTAAAAATACACAAAATGGTCAAAAATAAATTGTTCCAATATAAAATGCATCGAAAAACCCGATTATGTTAATTTTGTGAAAGTTGGACGCTAAAATCGAAATCGCGATCAAAATTCGATTAATTGCCCAGCCCTACCCTGACCCCAGAGGACCCCCCGTATCACGACCAGGAACCAACACACACACACACACACACACACACACACACACACACACACACACGCACACACACACACACACACACACACACACACACACACACACACACACACACACACACACACACACACACACACACACACACACACACAGTTGCCTTAGATCCTTTAGTTCCTGCTGGCCAAATGTAGGGCTGCATAGTGTGGAGGGATCACACTAGTTCAAACCAGTTCAAACCTGTCAGTGTTGTTTGAAGCACACTGATGAAGTAAGACTACCCTGAACCAGTAGATCAGCCCTGACCGTACAGAAGTGGACAGCTGGGCTGTCTGGGACACATCCAGGAAGCCCCAGAGGCCGGTTTCCCGAAGCCCTCTGGCCCCCTAGGAAGGTTGTGGGTCACCTCCCCCTGTCCTGATGTCCTGTTGATCACCACGCTGCACTGATCACCGACGCCTGCGGGATCCACCTGCTGGTCATCTCCACGTCGTCCTCTTGTGGTGCCTTCCCATCTAGGTACTTGATACACTCTGGTGTGT
The DNA here is from genome assembly GCF_026213295.1 of Gadus chalcogrammus. Classification (NCBI taxonomy): domain Eukaryota; kingdom Metazoa; phylum Chordata; class Actinopteri; order Gadiformes; family Gadidae; genus Gadus; species Gadus chalcogrammus. The sequence continues at coordinate 24,307,438 of NC_079416.1, forward strand.
CTGCTGTATTGTATTTGATACCCTCTGGTGTGTCTGCTGTATTGTATTTGCAACCCAGTCGCCAAGAAAAAACGTCAGTGGTGTACGTTTCCATGAACACTGGATACGCAGCATTTCAACGTAAAAAATAGCGTGTTATACCTACAGTATCCACGTGTGCCGCTGTGGAGGCGGGTTTCGGGGTTTGGGTTTCACGGCTTTCGCAGCAAATTGTGGACACGATTGTTTAGGGGGGGGGGGGGGGAGACTGTTGTTGACCGGGGAGGGGGGGGGGGGGGAGACACGTTTGTTGAGGGGGGACGACGACACACGATTGTGGGGGGGGGGGACGACGACGACGACACGTTAGTTGAAGGGGGGGGGGGACGACACGTTTGTTGAGGGGGGGGGAGACACGTTTGTAGGGGGGGGGGCACGCTCGACAACGAGAGTTGGTTTTATTTAACGCTCGACAACGAGAGTTGGTTTTTATTGAACGAGACTTCAACACGGAACAGCTGCGCGAAACGATGGTCACGTCACTCTCGGTGACGGTGTCGACAATAATGAACACACGGACAATGTTAATAGAACAACACACAACCACATAACATCCCGAACCCATTAACCCCACTTAATCCTAACAACAAAACAAGTTAACAAAAGCCCCATTTGTCAACTGAGAACCCCAATTCCCAGAATCCCCCGCGGCTCCGGAACACGGCGTAGCTTATATTAATCTTTATTATCTGAATGGGAAATGCAATATTTTAGGACAGATACACCATTAAACGCGTTTCTAATGACATTTCTAGCGAGAAATGTACATTTTCCTTACATAATCTTCAGTCAGTGAATGTGTATGATCTTTATTAATCTTTATTATCTGAATGGGAAATGCAATATTTTAGGACCGATTCACCGTTAAACGTGTTTCTAATAACATTTCTAGCGAGAAATATACTTTTTAATTGCATAATCTTCAGTCAGTGATTGTGTCTGATCTTTAGTTTTATAGTTATTAGGAGTTGATCGGCTCGCTCGCATGTTTCAACGACGTCAGGTTGCTTTCGCTAAACTAGCAGCTCACGTGCTTCCTGCGTTTGTGTTATTAAACTGTTACTTTATGTAACTTTTAATGATATCATCTTGTTAGAAACACGTATATCTGAGAGCCAACCCAGTCGCCAAAAACATACCTACGTTGACAGTGTACGTTTCGTGAACACTGGATTACGTCACATTTCAACATAAAATAGCGTGTTATACACACACACACACGCACGCACATGCACAGACACACACACACAAGCACACACAAGCACACACACGCACGCACAGGCACACAGACACAGACACAGACACACACACACACACACACACACACACACACACACACGCACACACGCACACGGTGCATTTCGCTGCTAAAACAACAACAAAAAAATATTCCCTCAAATATTATTACTTTCAAAACGTTGGCCAAAATGGCCAATAATATCTTTTAGGATGCTTCTAGGACATTTTGGGTGGATTTTGAACGGTATGTGGGGGGCACGTTTTTTGCAGGACCTGGCAACCCTGCGCTGTTGCCCGAGATCTGGCTCCACCCCGGCGTGGTGCTGTCTCCTGTTGACCTTTTGACCCCAGACTTCTGGGGGAATAGCTGAATCAATTCATTAGTCAATCAGAAGCATGTAAATATCTTTCCGGTGGGGTAAGAGGACGAACAAGGTGTCCTTCAACATCTACGCTTCCAGGCGATTGCAACGGTGCCACACATGAGCATATTCGAACATGTTTAATGGTAGTAATTAGCTGTCGAAATTGGAGGCCTTAATCAATACTGAGCAGCTATTGATTGCTTCCCGATAAAGATTAGTCACAAATGACATGTTATTTAGCATCTACACGTTGAGCTGAGTCCAATGACACCAAGAACGACACTCTAGCTAATGGTAACATGTATTTTACATGGTACACCTAGGTCTAGGACATGATCTCGGTGTAGCAAGAGGCCGAGCTTGATCTCATTGGACTCAGCTTAACGTGTAGATGCTAATTAACATGTAATTTGTCAAAAATCTCCATCGGGAAGCAAATCTATAGCTGGTCATTATTGATAAAGGCCTCCAAAATCGACAGCTAATTACTACCCCGAAACATATTCAAATATGATCATGTGTGGCACTGTTGCAATCGTCTCGAAACGTAGATGTCAAAGGACACCTTGTTTGCTCTGTTGCACCACCGGGAACATATTTTCATACTTCTAATGGATTGATTCATATTTTAAGGTTCTCGGAGTGAGACTGTAAGTGGCTGCAGCAGAAGTGTTGAGACGAAAGATGATATCAAGAGATTTATAGAATATTCCCATTCACATTATGATTCTTCGTCGTAACATCCGACCAAACATCCTTCACATTCACAGAGCGAAGATTATGAAAGTCCAGGCTCAGCAAGTGCTCCATCTCGTTGCACCTGCACCCAGCGGCTCGCTTGCAAGATTTTGGCCTGAAGTTCTTCCAGACCAACACCCTAGCCATCCAACATGCATATCTGAGAATCAGGCCTCTCTTTAATAATGACATAAAGTTATGAGAGAAACACACATTAACTTTTGTTATCTCATAAGCGGCGTGGTGCCGGCTCCTTTTGACCTTTTGACCCCCGACTTCAAAAGCGTGGCCACAGGCCAGCTGTGTCTACACACCTTTAGCCACAAATGTACACCTCCATCCCACAAAAAATGGGGACTAGAAACTAACCTCTGTCTTATGTACATTTACTGTACTGTTGGAGGTCACGCCCCTTTGCCGACCTTTTCGAGATAGCTAGGGATGCTAAAATGTTTACACACATTTCCCGGGGCCCTGTGTACGACATATCCGAGATTTGGAGTTCTAGCCCTTAGAGAAAAAAAGTTTTCCCAAATGGAGTGTCATTTGGACAAAGCCCCTCAGAAGTGTAGCCTGCAAGACCTAATGGTTCAGAATGTGGTGGAAAAACAGTTTTTGAGATAGGAAGGTCCTACCGCCCTGAATTTTAATACCTTATTCTAGGGCCTAACTGGGACCTCCGCACCGAAAACTTGGCCCGGTCGGACCCCGAGGGGAGGAAGGGGGGGCCCTCCTGCCCGAGACTTGGCCCGGTCAGACCCCGAGGGCAGGCCCCCCCTTCCTGCCCTCGGGGTCCGACCGGGCCAAGTTTCGGTGCGGGGGTCCCAGTTAGGCCCTAGAATATGGTATTCAAATTTCAGGGCGGTAGGACCTTCCTATCTCAAAAACTTTTTTTCCACCACATTCTGAACCATTAGGTCTCGCAGGCAACACTTCTGAAGGGGCTTTGTCCAAATGACAGTCCATTTGGGAAAACTTTTTTTCTCTATGGGCTAGAACTACAAATCTTGCATATGTCGTTCTCGGGGCCCCGGGAAATGTGTGTCAACATTTTAGCATCCCTAGCTATCTCGAAAAGGCTGGAAAAGGGGCATGACCTCCAACAGTACAGTCAATGTATATAAGACAGAGGTTAGTTTCTAGGCCCCATTTTTTGCGGGATGTAGGTGTACATTTGTGGCTTAATGTGTGCAGACACCGCTGGCCTGTGGCCACGTCTTTGAAGTCTGGGGTCAAAAGGTCAAAAGGAGCCGGCACCACGCCGCTTATGAGATAACAAAAAGTGAATCTGTATTTCTCTCATTACATTTTGTCATTATTGAAGAGAGGCCTGATTCTCAGATATGCATATTGGACTGTTAGGGTAGAGGTCTGGGAAGAACTTCAGGCCAAAATCTTGCAAGCGAGCCGCTGGGTGCAGGTGCAACGAGATGGAGCACTTGCTGAGCCTGGACTTTCATAATCTTCGCTCTGTGAATGTAAAGGATGTTTGGTCGGATGTTACGACGAAGAATCATAATGTGAATGGGAATATTCTATAAATCTCTTGATATCATCTTTCGTCTCAACACTTCTGCTGCAGCCACTTAAAGTCTCACTCCGAGAACCTTAAAATATGAATCAATCCATTAGAAGTATGAAAATATGTTCCCGGTGGTGCAACAGAGCAAACAAGGTGTCCTTTGACATCTACGTTTCGAGACGATTGCAACAATGCCACACATGATCATATTTGAATTTGTTTCGGGGTAGTAATTAGCTGTCGATTTTGGAGGCCTTTATCAATAATGACCAGCTATAGATTTGCTTCCCGATGGAGATTTTTGACAAATTACATGTTAATTAGCATCTACACGTTAAGCTGAGTCCAATGAGATCAAGCTCGGCCTCTTGCTACACCGAGATCATGTCCTAGACCTAGGTGTACCATGTAAAATACATGTTACCATTAGCTAGAGTGTCGTTCTTGGTGTCATTGGACTCAGCTCAACTTGTAGATGCTAAATAACATGTCATTTGTGACTAATCTTTATCGGGAAGCAAATCAATAGCTGCTCAGTATTGATTAAGGCCTCCAATTTCGACAGCTAATTACTACCATTAAACATGTTCGAATATGCTCATGTGTGGCACCGTTGCAATCGCCTGGAAGCGTAGATGTTGAAGGACACCTTGTTCGTCCTCTTACCCCACCGGAAAGATATTTACATGCTTCTGATTGACTAATGAATTGATTCAGCTATTCCCCCAGAAGTCTGGGGTCAAAAGGTCAACAGGAGACAGCACCACGCCGGGGTGGAGCCAGATCTCGGGCAACAGCGCAGGGTTGCCAGGTCCTGCAAAAAACGTGCCCCCCACATACCGTTCAAAATCCACCCAAAATGTCCTAGAAGCATCCCAAAAAAAAAAGATATTATTGGCCATTTTGGCCAACGTTTTGAAAGTAATAATATTTGAGGGAATATTTTTTTGTTGTTGTTTTAGCAGCGAAATGCACCGTGTGCGTGTGTGCGTGTGTGTGTGTGTGTGTGTGTGTGTGTGTGTGTGTGTCTGTGTCTGTGTCTGTGTGCCTGTGCGTGCGTGTGTGTGCTTGTGTGTGCTTGTGTGTGTGTGTCTGTGCATGTGCGTGCGTGTGTGTGTGTGTATAACACGCTATTTTATGTTGAAATGTGACGTAATCCAGTGTTCACGAAACGTACACTGTCAACGTAGGTATGTTTTTGGCGACTGGGTTGGCTCTCAGATATACGTGTTTCTAACAAGATGATATCATTAAAAGTTACATAAAGTAACAGTTTAATAACACAAACGCAGGAAGCACGTGAGCTGCTAGTTTAGCGAAAGCAACCTGACGTCGTTGAAACATGCGAGCGAGCCGATCAACTCCTAATAACTATAAAACTAAAGATCAGACACAATCACTGACTGAAGATTATGCAATTAAAAAGTATATTTCTCGCTAGAAATGTTATTAGAAACACGTTTAACGGTGAATCGGTCCTAAAATATTGCATTTCCCATTCAGATAATAAAGATTAATAAAGATCATACACATTCACTGACTGAAGATTATGTAAGGAAAATGTACATTTCTCGCTAGAAATGTCATTAGAAACGCGTTTAATGGTGTATCTGTCCTAAAATATTGCATTTCCCATTCAGATAATAAAGATTAATATAAGCTACGCCGTGTTCCGGAGCCGCGGGGGATTCTGGGAATTGGGGTTCTCAGTTGACAAATGGGGCTTTTGTTAACTTGTTTTGTTGTTAGGATTAAGTGGGGTTAATGGGTTCGGGATGTTATGTGGTTGTGTGTTGTTCTATTAACATTGTCCGTGTGTTCATTATTGTCGACACCGTCACCGAGAGTGACGTGACCATCGTTTCGCGCAGCTGTTCCGTGTTGAAGTCTCGTTCAAAAAACCAACTCTCGTTGTCGAGCGTTAAATAAAAACCAACTCTCGTTGTCGAGCGTGCCCCCCCCCTACAAACGTGTCTCCCCCCCCCTCAACAAACGTGTCGTCCCCCCCCCCCTTCAACTAACGTGTCGTCGTCGTCGTCGTCCCCCCTCAACAAACGTGTCCCCCCCCCCCCCCCCCCCTCCCCGGTCAACAACAGTCTCCCCCCCCCCCCCCCCCTAAACAATCGTGTCCACAATTTGCCGCGAAAGCCGTGAAACCCAAACCCCGAAACCCGCCTCCACAGCGGCACACGTGGATACTGTAGGTATAACACGCTATTTTTTACGTTGAAATGCTGCGTATCCAGTGTTCATGGAAACGTACACCACTGACGTTTTTTCTTGGCGACTGGGTTGTGTATTTGATACCCTCTGGTGTGTCTGCTGTATTGTATTTGATACACTCTGGTGTGTCTGCTGTATTGTATTTGATACACTCTGGTGTGTCTGCTGTATGTATTGTATTTGATACACTCTGGTGTGTCTGCTGTATTGTATTTGATACACTCTGGTGTGTCTGCTGTATTGTATTTGATACCCTCTGGTGTGTCTGCTGTATTGTATTTGATACACTCTGGTGTGTCTGCTGTATTGTATTTGATACACTCTGGTGTGTCTGCTGTATGTATTGTATTTGATACACTCTGGTGTGTCTGCTGTATGTATTGTATTTGATACACTCTGGTGTGTCTGCTGTATTGTATTTGATACACTCTGGTGTGTCTGCTGTATTGTATTTGATACACTCTGGTGTGTCTGCTGTATTGTATTTGATACACTCTGGTGTGTCTGCTGTATTGTATTTGATACCCTCTGGTGTGTCTGCTGTATTGTATTTGATACACTCTGGTGTGTCTGCTGTATGTATTGTATTTGATACACTCTGGTGTGTCTGCTGTACGTATTGTATTTGATGTGTATTGTATAGTGATTTCCCTGACCTCTAGGTTTAAGCCACTCCTATATGGGCGTATTGGGCGTCTGTGTGGGGGAGTGTTGGATCCTTGTTAAGTCCTCGCTTCCCTTGCCTTGACAAGCAGGGTTAGGACCAAACCAATGATAGACAACTGCTGCTCAGAAAAAAATAAAAACACACACACACACACACACACACACACACACACACACACACACACACACACACACACACACACACACACACACACACACACACACACACACACACACACACACACTTCCTGAAGGAATATCAAATGGGGATTCTCCTTATGAGCGGGTGGACAGAGGTACATACTATTGAGGGAACAGGTTAATAACGACATAATGGGTTTAATAAAGGGCATAAAGCCAAGCAACACCTCTATGAGTGTGTGTGTGTGTGTATGTGTGTGTGTGTGTGTGTGTGTGTGTGTGTGTGTGTGTGTGTGTGTGTGTGTGTGTGTGTGTGTGTGTGTGTGTGTGTGTGTGTGTGTGTGTGTGTGTGTGTGTGTGTCGGAGAGGGGGTGTTAACAGGGCATACCCATTTCAGCCCACCCTATACCACTCACTCCCATCCTGTTGCCCTTGGCAACAGACGCCTGCCTTGGTGCTCTCCGTGGTTACCACGGCGACAGCAGTTGGGGGAATGGTTATAAAGGAGAGGAGAGACGTGTCAGAGTGACACAGTGACCCACTGAATTAAAATCTTTAGAGAGAGATTGGTGGTGTGTGTGTGTGCGTGTGCGTGTGCCTGTGTGCGTTTGCATGCATGTGTGTGGTGGTGGCGGCATACGGCAGGATAGCAGCTGTCAATCGAAGTCGATGGATGAAGGATGGATGAAGGATGAAGGATGAAGGATGGATGAAGGATGAAGGATGGATGAAGGATGAAGGATGGATGAAGGATGAGGGATGAAGGATGAAGGATGAGGGATGGAGGATGAAGGATGAAGGATGAAGGATGGATGAAGGATGAAGGGTGAAGGATGAAGGATGAAGGATGAAGGATGGAGGATGAAGGATGAAGGATGGATGAAGGATGAGGGATGAAGGATGAAGGATGGATGAAGGATGAAGGATGAATGATGGATGAAGGATGGATGAAGGATGAAGGTTGAAGGATGAAGGATGAAGGATGAAGGATGAAGGATGGATGAAGGATGAAGGATGAAGGATGAAGGATGGATGAAGGATGGGTGAGTGAGAGATAGAAGCGGTAGAGAAGAGGCAGCCGCCCCACAGCGGATGACTCGTGAAATGGTTCGAGTATAAAGAGTATAAATACAGAAGTTGTGTGTTTGTTCTCTCCCAGCATAATTTTCTCATTTGTAGAGGAGTGTGTTCCTGTTTAATCTGTCAAAGCTTACACGCACACACACCAGCAAGTGCACACAGAAACAGACACTAGACTGACCCTCTACCACACACACACACACACACAGACACACACACACAAACACATACACACACACAGACACACGCACACACACACACAAGCCACTCATGTCATGTGCCACATACATGGCCTCTCATGTCAAACACCAGACAGGAGTGGTGGAGAGCTGAAAACAACCCCATAGGCCTGCTGAGTGTGTTTGTGTGTGTGTGTGTGTGTGTGTGTGTGTGTGTGTGTGTGTGTGTGTGTGTGTGTGTGTGTGTGTGTGTGTGTGTGTGTGTGTGTGTGTGTGTGTGTGTGTGTGGGGGGGGGGGGGGGGGGGGGGGTGTGTACATGGGTTAAATCTAGCTAACTTACTTCTGTTTTCTTTTTGTTTAATACGATATCACAGTTGAGCAACTGGAGGGCGAGAGAAAAAGGGTGAGAGAGCGAGAGCAAGGTAGCGAGAGCGAGAGAGAGAGAGAGAGAGAGAGAGAGAGAGAGAGAGAGAGAGAGAGAGAGAGAGAGAGAGAGAGAGAGAGAGAGAGAGAGAGAGAGAGAGAGAGAGAGAGTTAGAGGGAGATGGAGATTGAGTGTAAGACAGCATTTAGCAGAAGGTCAGTAACCACGATGGGATAGAAAAAGCCGCAGGCATCATCTTTCCATTTGAGCCCATAGCAAGACATAAAACACACAGACACAGACACACAATCACACACACTGAGCGCAGCCGGCCTCCCCAGCGGCGGCATGCTACATTCATACCACTACAATCTCAAGTCCAGGCTTGGCCGTGAATGCCAGTGCCTCGGCTCCGCAGGGCTGTCCTGATAGCCATCCACGCATGACAACCATAGGCTAATGGAAAGTGTAATCCCTCTTTCTGCAGTGAGCACCCCCCTCCCCCCTTCCCCCTTCCCCCACACAGACTCACACATCCATACCTACCCTGGATGTCTAGGTCGCTATTTGCCAAAACTAAAAAATAACTTCACACAGTGTCTTTTAATAATTTATTTGTTACCATTCATAGTGTCAATCAGCGGAGAAATAGTTTGCCAAAGACGTTGACATCGCTTAGCAACAAAATACGCTGGGGTGGATAAGTTACCGGACTACAAAATACGTGAATCAGAGGCAAAAAATCCACTTTCCTTGACAGCGGCCAATTATGCTTAGCCAGTTAATCAAAAATAATTCACCGCCGGAAGTCGGGAAGGCCCATGCAAGTGAACGGTGTAATAATATATAATTACTCTATGTATCCCGTTTAGTTATCATGGCGACTCGAGCTCTGAACCTGAAACCAACCTGGTACTTAGCAGACTAGCCCCGGAAGAACTCGGACCACGGCTGCACTTCCAACTTTTTTCTATAGGATTCTATAGTGTACAAAACCCCCAGAGATTCAACCAGGTCAGAGGGATAATATAAACACTTTAAAGAATCCCTTATAACGCACCCATCTTGTGGTGAAACGTCCGCCACGTCTTGTTTCATTTCGTATTTCTCTTTGCTGCGCTAAACTCGGTTTCTGCAGACGCTAGTATTTCACACTGAGACACGGCTTGGGTTAACAGGAGAGCATTTCCTTAAATCGCTGTAGAATCAACCATAAGTATCAGATATTAGTTGTATCCCCACATGACAATGGCGAGAAACACTTCATATAAAATGGTGCAATGTTCGCCTTGCGAGAAATCTGTATTCAGTAAAAGGAAACACACATTTTTATAGGTCACAATAGGTCACATCCCCCGTCACCCCAACACTAGGTCACATCCCCCGTCACCCCAAAACTGGGTCACATCTCCCCTCACCCGTCACACTAGGGAAAACCCCCCTCACATCCCCGTCACCCCAACACTAGGTCACATCCCCCCTTCACCTCAACACTATGTCACATCCCACAGTCACCCTAACATTAGGGTCACATCCCCCCTCACCCCAACACTAGGTCACATCCCCCCCAACACTAGATCACCCCGTCACCCCAACACTAGGTCACATCCCCGCTTCACCCCAACACTAAGTCACATCCCCCGTCACCCCAACACTAGGTCACATCCCCCCTCACCCCAACACTAGGTCACATCCCCGCTTCACCCCAATACTAAGTCACATCCCCCGTCACCCCAACACTAGGTCACATCCCCCCGCCCCCCCAAAACTAGATCACGTCCCCCCGTCACCCCAACACTAGGACACATCCCCGCGTCACCCCAACACTAAGTCACATCCCCCCGTCACTCCAACAGTAGGTCACATCCCCCATCACCCCAACACTAAGTCACATCCCCGTCACCCCAACACTAGGTCACATCCCCCATTCACCCCCACACTAGGTCACATCCCCCTGTTACCCCAACACTAGGTCACATCCTCCCTTCACCCCCACACTAAGTCACATCCCCGTCACCCCAACACTAGGTCACATCCTCCCTTCACCCCCACACTAGGTCACATCCCCCTGTTACCCCAACACTAGGTCACATCCCCCGTCACCCCAACACTCTGGGTCGGCTTAGCTCAGGAGGTAGAGCAGTTGCTTTGTAACCGAAAGGTTGCTAGTTGGATCCCCAGCTCCTCCTAGCTGAGTGTTGATGTGTCCCTGAGCAAGACACTTAACCCTAACTGCTCCTGACGAGCTGGCTGTCGCCTTGCATGGTGGACTCTGCCGTCGGTGTGTCAATGTGTGTATTAACCTGTGTATTATCCGTTGTAAGACGCTTTGGAAAAAAAAGTCTGCTAAATGAGACTCTGATCCAAATCCATCTTAGACTTAGAGCAATTAGCTGGCTGGAGGCGAATTTTTAAGTGAGTTATTTGAACACACTCGGCCAGCAGTGTCTAACTGTAACATAGTCATTTTTTAAACGGTTTTAAATCAACACATTTCAGACTGTTTCAATACAATTAATACAATCCCGTGCTGAAAGCTTCTTCCGTGTTCTTTGGTAGAATCTCTGCACAGCAGAACTGCAAACAAGGTCCACCAAAGCCCGGGGCCCTTTCTCCTTGCTCACCCCCCCCCCCCCCCCCTCCCCCCCCGCCCCTAACGTTCTGCTACAACGGAGCAGGACTGTTTCTTCCGAGAGTGCTTCCGATATAAACCTCTAAGGTGCAAAAAAACTATCAGATGGCAGAAAAAGGTGTGGAGCTTGGTGCTTTCTGTTTGCAAAAAAATAACATCCTTCATTAACTGAAAGTTCAGCTACAGTTAAGAAAAGGTCACTGCTAAAATAAATAGATACTCAGCAAAAAATGAAAGTAAAGCAATGACACACGATCTCACTACTCAGCAAGACCAAAACCAGAAGGGGCAGAACTCAGAGCTCTGTTTTTGGTTCTTTATGAGATGGTCCGAGAAAGGGAGAGAACAAGTGACAGAGAGTGAAGGAAAGACCAGGTACGCTGTCTTCATTTCATCTCTGGCTCAGGACAGAGGCCCATGGCCTCGTTATCTCCATCTTTAATGCAGGGTTAAGATGGAGATAGCCTTGTTCTCTTAGGCCTTATTCTCTCTCTCTCTATCTCATAGTTCATCTCACAGCCTACTTCTTCAACAATTCACAGAAAATAAATTCAACATAAAGCCAGGAATGACCTCTGGAACGGTCAATGACCTCTAGTACCAGTCAATGACCTCTAAAACCGGTCAATGACCTCTGGAACAGGTCAATGACCTCTGGAACCGGTCAATGAACTCTAGAACAGGTCACTGACCTCTGGAACAGGGCAATGACCTCTCTAACAGGTCAATGACCTCTAGTACCGGTCAATGACCCCTAGTACCGGTCAATGACCTCTGGAACCAGTCACCTCTGGAACAGGTGAATGACCTTTCCCACAAACATATGCATACACACACACACACACACACACACACACACACACACACACACACACACACACACACACACACACACACACACACACACACACACACACACATATCCGCAAACTAATAGCCACTAATGCTCTTCATATTATTTAGTATTTATTGATGAAACGTAACAATACACTTCAGAGCCATAGCCTAAAATGTGTCTTTAAGATGTCCACTCATATTTGCATGACATCAAACATGACTTCTCAGAAATGGGCCAAAACCTTATTGTAATTGTTGTGTCTGTAATGTGGCGAGCTTTTCCAAAAAGATAGCATTTTGAATGTTGATGTTTACTGACAGAAGTGGAGTTTTGTCACCAATGCCAAGAATAGACGACCGTTACCACTGTACTGAAAGAAATACCAAGGAAGTACACACGCACACACGCACACACACACACACACGCACACACACACACACACACACACACACACACACACACACACACACACACACACACACACACACACACACACACACACACACACAACCCCCCCCCCCACACACACACACACACACACACACACACACACACACACAAACACACACACACACACACACACACACACACACACACACACACACACACACACACACACACACACACACACACACAATACGCCTCCGGAATTAGGCAGTCTCCAGCAGACGATCAGATCAAGTGGATGTTTTAATAGTTAATCTCTCGAGTCAATGTCTTAAACAATTTACGCTAAAACGTTCACTGAATTATTTTTCGCTTATCTAAAGCCGCATCCCCTTCAGATGTGAGGTAGCCTCGGTCATTACTGGACCAGCGTCTCGGGGGATTCTGTGATTACTGTCATTAGATGAGGTGAAGCACTCTTCAGATCCTCAGACAACGCATTAGACTTGGATGAGTTCCGGTCAGAATGTACCAATAATGAGCGTTGATAATGAATGAGGGTGGATGTGGAAGGTGTGGGGGTTTGCGTAACACTACTCATGCCCAGGTGTCTTTTCAGTTCCCCTGCTAGATAACCATTTGTATCACACACAAACAATACAGAAAGAGAAGATTGAAGAGGAATACCTTCATCTAGTGATATATATGAAACTGCAAAATGAGCATGTGATTGGTCATTATGCGATGCATAACGATGTACATATTCCGACCCATCTGACTTGCAATAAAATAATTGGTCATCTAGGATGTTCTAATTCGTATACATACATTACACTGCTATAATTATCTGCACTTTGGTTCTCACTAAACAACCTGGGGAACCTTGACCCGTCATGTGAAGCGCAGCGTGTTTCATGAGGCAGCAGCAGGTTGTCGTGGTGGCGACCTCGCGAGGAGAGGTGACCAAGGTGCTTGAGCTGTATCCAGCGCCCTGCCGGGTCATAGCTGATGGCTGCTGACTTGTTAATGGGTTAGGGTAGGGCTGCTCGATTATGGGAAAATCATAATCACGATTATTTTGGTCAATATTGAAATCACGATTATTCAAACGATTATTTTTGAGTTTGAAAATATGTTGTATTTATTCAGCATCTCTCCCAAAAAAATCTCTATAACAGAACTTTGAAATTTCGCCTTAAAAAAATACACAAAACGGTCAAAAAGCAAATGTTCCAATCTAAAATGATCACATATCGGGAATTGGGAGCACGTGACATAAAACACAGAATCTCTGAATTTTGTATTTGTGTTTCTTCAACAGAGAACGTTGATCTATTGGAACGTTCTATGACCTGTTGCTTTTTGGTGTTATAGAAGTGTTTGTATAAAGTATTATTTTCCTAATATTAATGATTACCCACGTACTTAGTATGCATGTTGCATATATTGTTCAACATTTACAGCTTTGCCACATGTCAGGAAGCCATTTAGTCTGTCTAGCCTTTGGGCTGGAATCCAACATGGATGTATGGATGGACTGTATTTTGGAGGAATCCATTCATATTGATGCGCCATTTTCTTTATAATGAAGATAATTGCTGAAGCTTGGTGGCCGAACAATGCAGGTCGGTAAACAATTTGCTCCCTTTAAAAGTTGAATGTGTTGACCGATGCAGCCATGCAGAATCAATCCTATGGCTGCTCATGGCTTTTCTTATGTCCCCGAAATGTGACACAATGCAGCTCATTCCGCCGCAAGTCTCAGTCTCTCTCTCACACACACACACACACACACACCAGTAGAGTGTCCACAAACACACACACCCATACAGTGTCTACAAACACACACAAGCGCACACACACACCGATAGTGTCCACAAACACACACACAAACACACACGTGCAGTCTTTCTCACGCACACACACACATGCTGTCTCTCCCTCAGACTCAAACCCGGTATACTCTCTCACACACACAAGGCAGCTCATTCGGCCGCACGCGCACACACACATGCGCACGCACGCACGCACACGCACACCCCCACACACCCACACACACACACACACAGTCTCGCTGCAGGGTGTCTGGTGTTCGCTGAGTGCTCTGTCAGGAGAGGGCGCTGATATAAAGTTGTTTATCCACTCGGTGGCGAAGGCGTTTCAGTGGCTGACAGGAGCCAAATGAAACTGGCAGACATGAAATATGACACAGATGATAGGCCTGCATCCCACCCCCACCGAACCCACTCCCTCTTCCTCGTCCTCTCCTCTCACACACGCCACACAATCCATCCGTTCTACCTGTGTGTGTGTGTGTGTGTGTGTGTGTGTGTGTGTGTGTGTGTGTGTGTGTGTGTGTGTGTGTGTGTGTGTGTGTGTGTGTGTGTGTGTGTGTGTGTGTGGGCAGAAGGAGGGAGACGGATGGGAGAGTCTTCATGATGGAGTGTGAATGGGTGGCCCTCCCCCGTTCCTCACCCGCAGGAAGGGGGGTACCTTAACCCGGGTTAGGTTAAGGTACCAGTTAGGGTTAGGTTAAGGTACCAGTTAGGGTTAGGTTAAGGTACCAGTTAGGGTTAGGTTAAGGTATCAGTTAGGGTTAGGTTAAGGTATCAGTTAGGGTTAGGTTAAGGTATCAGTTAGGGTTAGGTTAAGGTATCAGTTAGGGTTAGGTTAAGGTATCAGTTAGGGTTAGGTTAAGGTATCAGTTAGGGTTAGGTTAAGGTATCAGTTAGGGTTAGGTTAAGGTATCAGTTAGGGTTAGGTTAAGGTATCAGTTAGGGTGAGGTTAAGGTAAGGTTAAGGTATCACTTAGGGCAAGGTATCAGTTAGGGTTAGGTTAAGGTATCAGTTAGGGTTAGGTTAAGGTATCAGTTAGGGTGAGGTTAAGGTAAGGTTAAGGTATCACTTAGGGCAAGGTATCAGTTAGGGTTAGGTTAAGGTATCAGTTAGGGTTAGGTTAAGGTATCAGTTAGGGTGAGGTTAAGGTATCAGTTAGGGTTAGGTTAACGTATCAGTTAGGGTTAGGTTAACGTTGTACCACCTGAGGGTTAGGGTTAGGTTAACGTTGTACAATGTTAGGGTTAGGTTAACGTTGTACCATGTTAGGGTTAGGTTAACGTTGTACCATCTGAGGGTTAGGGTTTGGTTGACGTTGTACAATGTGAGGGTTAGGTTAACGTTGTGCCTTGTTAGGGTTAGGGTTTGGTTAACATTGTGCCTTGTTAGGGTTAGTTGTGTGCTAATCGTGCAGATTGACATG
>NC_079416.1:24328110-24472987 GCF_026213295.1 Gadus chalcogrammus
TAATAGGTTCAAGTTTCGGTTAGGGTTAGGATAGGAAAAAGGCTTCTGAAAAAAGAAAGAATAGATCAAAACGTAAGAAAATGTGGGCTCCATCCAAGTGGCTGGGGGCAAATAAACAATACTAAGTTGTATGACGATGAGTTTTCTGTGCATGCCATTAGCCTTTTGGGGCCAATTAAAACCAAGCGATTACAGTAAAACCCATGTGAGTTTATACCGGCCAACTTCTTCAGAGCCAGAGGCTGCACACCTGTGATGATTCGTCAGCTAAGCAGTCAAGTGTGTGTGTGTGTGTGTGTGTGTGTGTGTGTGTGTGTGTGTGTGTGTGTGTGTGTGTGTGTGTGTGTGTGTGTGTGTGTGTGTGTGTGTTGTGGCATCCCGCCACGTAAACCTCGGCCTGGACAGGCCCGAGGGACCGTGAGGGACGGGGTATACCACCCCCACCCACCAGCCGGCGACGGAGAGCATCCCTTTCGCCTCCCCAATCAGGGTGATTGGTGGACACCTGGCCGGTGGCAGGGGAGCCATCTTAAAAGGAGGTCCAGGACAGCACAGCACAGCACGGCACGGCACGGCACGGCACGGCACGGCACGGCACGGCACGGCACGGAGGAGCAAGGAGGAAGTGTTCGTGTCCGGGAGAGGCTAGAGGCTAGAGGCCCACGGAGACCGCGTCTCCTTCATTGTATTTAAGTTGTACTAAATAAATGCCTTTAGCGGCGTATCCGCACGCAAAAAATGTCGTTCATCCGTGGAACCTGGCCCAACCGAGCACCGGGTTACCACTGTGTGTGTGTGTGTGTGTGTGTGTGTGTTCATACCGTGATCAGCATTGAGATATTTCTTAATGTCTCCAAACCACACATGCATCACATTATTATTATTTGTTTTAAAAGGTCCATTCTTTTATAGTCATAAATACATGGCTTTGAAAGGATAAGTATCATATGTTGACGATACCTAAAGACCGACCAACCTCTCTCTCCTCTTCATGAATGTTAAACATGGTCAACATGTTACTTCACATAGAAACATTTTATAAATCCATAAAATGTGCACTACCTGCTAGTAGCACACTACTTGATCAGTTAACAAACTAAACTTAATACTGTTGAAGGCATTGCCTGTACTTGTGAACAGACTGTACATATAATTTGCCCTCTTTAACCTGATCAGCTTTGCGTAGTTGTAACAGGTTTGCCCCTTTTTTGTACATCTTCACAAGCGCTTGCAAGCGTCTTTTATTTGGTTAGGGCTGGTTTTATTCCATGCTGTCTGTTTCAATATACACATTGTTTGTCCTAATGCTTCCCTTGTGAAATGAAAAAAACTAATTTGGATTTTTGGGGCTAGCCAAATCTGTCTCACTCAGCCACCGAAGTCGGCAAGTCTGCAGAAACCAAAAAACTGCAACTCCCAGGGGGAGGGGCCGGCTGGTGATGACATCATCACCACCTTGGGCCCAGCCCCATTAATCACAGGTCCTGCTGTTGTTGTTAGTCATCTGAGCAGATATAACTGCACACACACACACACACACACACACACACACACACACACACACACACACACACACACACACACACACACACACACACACACACACACACACACACTAACACACACCCAAACAGCCACAGACACACACACACACACACACACACACACACACACACACACACACACACACACACACACACACACACACACACACACACATACACACACACACACTAACACATACCCAAACAGCCACAGACACACACACACACACACACACACACACACACACACACACACACACACACACACACACACACACACACACACACACACACACACACACACACACACACATACACACACACACACACACTAACACACACCCAAACAGCCACAGACACACACACACACACACACACACACGCACACACACACACACACACACACACACACACACACACATACACACACACACACACACAATAACACATACCCAAACAGCCACAGACACACACACACACACACACACACACACACACGCACACACACACACACACACACACACACACACACACACACACACACACACACACACACGCACACACACACACACACGCACACGCGCACACGCACACGCACACACCCGTGCCCGGATCCCTCTGTTGACTAAGCAAGAAAGGGTAGAAGCGTCTTCTTGTTAAATCAATGTACCTTTCCTGCTCTCAGATGATGAACAAATGAGACTTGTGCTTTGACGCGTGAACTACTTCATGCAAGATTTGATGGCACATTTTAAGTCTGCAAATATTTCTACCTGCATTAACATGAAATAATTGCACTGCAGAAACTGATAATAGGAATAATAGTGGTTGTGGCTGGAGGAGTGAATGCTAATATGAGCAATAATTGATTATATTATTCTATATTTACAGATATATATTCTATATATATATATTAGTGCTGTAGAAGCGATTGAAATATTTAATCGTGATTAATCGCATTAATGTCATAGTTAACTCGTGATTAATCGCAAATCTTTTTTCTACGCTAAGTATCTCTTGATTTCTTTGTCCTATTAATTGTTCTCATTTTAATGCTCTTATCAACATGGAGAAGTGCATCGGCTTGCCTTGTGCAAACGTTTTTTTATTGATAACATTGGCATATACTGATCAAAACAGGACGATACAAAAGAAAAGCCTATAGTGCAATTAAATGATGAACATACAAACATACTGCCTTGAACATAGCAGTCAGGCTACTGCCTCTTTGTTATTATTATTTTTAAATAATAATTTGCATTAATCGCGCGATAAAAAATTAACGCTGTTAAATTTTTTTTTAACTGACAGCACTAAAATATATATATCACCAACTTCATTTAACGGCTACTTCTTCATTGATTCACTTTATTTAATTTTTCTCCATTAATCTGTTGAGATTAGAGTAAACTTCAACATGAAGCAAAATGACTGATGTTATTGCATTGTCCTTGAGCTCAAATGAACACGTCATGAAGTTAGGGAAAGACGTGAGGTCGATTTAATCAGGACTTCGGAAAAGACAGACACACCTAAGAGTGTCCGACTTCAACACCAGGCTCCATAATGACGCGTTTATGGACGTGGGTCTGCGTGGTCAAACCTCAATGTTCCCAAGATGGACGACTTGTTGTTCTGTGTCCTTAATGGTCATGTTGATCGTTGGTTCTCGCGAACGACTGAATTGTGCCACGCTTTAAATGTTGCTGAAGCAAGGAAACATGGGACTGTATTATCTCCATCAGGGCCAGTGTGCCCTAAAGGAGATACAAGAGCAAGCATTGAATCACCTTTCCTCAGCATTTAGAAAACTTGAATAGCTCTTATTCTGCCTGTCACTTAGATCCTTCCGGGGCAATTCACCCAGTTAGGAACCTTCCTAAGCAAAAGACAATTTGATCATCACTGAAATAGTTATGCCCATTTTATTTCCTGTATATTTCCTGTCCCTTGATGCAAAATTCCCACGTAAGAAACACACAAAGCAACAAGTAACCAGACAGGAAGTTTCCAGGGCATTTAGAATATATTTATGCTAATTCACCCAAGCGTGTGAACATCCAATTACCTTGCAGGTAGCCGTGAAAGGTTGATCATGAAGGTGAGGTATACATCTGTAAGTGTGAAGTCTCTGTAGTACTGGTTGTCCTGAAACAACTCTTGTAATAAATGTTGCGCTCCCTCTCAGAACTCCCACTCTCAAACCGAACTCCCCTTCCCGTCCGCCTCAATCAAAGCAACCACTTTCTGTTGCCTTGGGGAACTAATTAACAAGGTTGTGTTTTTAAGACCCCCTTGCATAATGCCTGTCAAAGTGGATTTGTATATTTATTTATATTTCTCCCTTGCAGTTAGCCCAGAGTAGGAGGGCTAGTCACTTTTAGCCAGGGCTATAGCATTTAAATCATCTCTTTCATTTGCATTAAAATTTCTCTCCTTGCCGAAGACCACTCTAGACACCCTGTTGTCTCGATCTGTAACTAATGTAGAGTTTACTTTTATGAAACCCTAGCACAAATGTCTGATTTGTTTTGTGTTTTTCCTTTGCTGGTTTTTCTGCAGTACTTACTTTGCCGTCATTCTCTTAGTTGCTGTGCTAAAGATGATGCTGAAGAGGATGCTCCAAATCATTCAATTGAATGCAAAAGACAATGCTCAAGAATTTCCCTCTTCCTTTTTTATTTGCATTTCTTTCTGTATGATATATTTGTTACCTTGGCTTAATAAATATGACTTTAAACCTTTTTAATCATGTGTGAACGAGCCAGAGAGTGCTGGAATGATATTACAAAGTATCATCCATCTGTCTGTCTATCCATCCATCAACTCTTCCTGCTCATTGCTGTTTATGGTGAGGGCCTTTGGCATCATGCACACGCATCACATTATAGAAAACAGCATTGGTATCCTACCAATCATAAACTGCTACTAGTTTGACCTACTCCAGCAAGGCCTTTTGCTATATTCACAAAAACGAAACGCAAAAAAGTCCAAAAGCCACAAGATGCACAGTGGATGACTCCAAACCAGCCATCATATGAATGGAGCATATATCGTACCACATCCGATCTGAGTAACATTTTACCCCCAAACAATTTGTAACGCATTATGTCCTCCTTAACCCCCCTGGTCAAATCTAAAACTAATTGCCAATGCTATCACTCATTCCTAATTTGCTGTTAAACTTTACCTAGCCTAAACACAGAGCCTCTGGGCATGCCGCATCCAGAGTTCATTCTTCATCTGTGTCAATGCATGATAAGTCCAGAAAGGCTTTTGGAAGGGGCAGACAAGAGGAGTGGTTCAAGGTGAAGATACACTAAAAGGATACAGCATTAGCTGGATAAGGCAGCACTGCTCCATTGCCCTTATCTGTTATCTGAGATCAGACTAACATTGCTTATGGGTCCACAGGAGCCCAGGGCAGAGAGATAGAAAGAGAGGGAGAGACAGAGATAGAGATAGAAGAAGAGAAACAGAGAAAGACAGAGGCCATGTTTTTGATATATGATCATGTATGAAAATATAATTCAACATTGTACAGTATTACTTTGACATTGAATGTAGACGACCATGTCATAATGATGAGTCCCAGACCCCCGCCAGGAGCTCCATCACCTGCCTCTTCCAGGGTAACCTTTCAGTGGAGGGCCAGGTTCTGCATCCACATTGGAGTAGAGCCATGGTGTGTTCCTGAATCCTGGAACGCCTGACTTCCGAGTCGAAAGTCGAAGATCTCCCAGCTTTCTTGCGGCATTTCTCGAAGGTACGCCCCTTTTTTGTCTTCATCTTTCGAAAACCTTAGAGTAGACCAAGAGCAGTGATGACGCTCTCAACAAAATGGCAGCGTCCGTGGAGAGATAATTTTTTTGGGGATTTGTACCACGTAGGTCATTTTAATCTCATCTCATCTCATCTTCATCTGCTTATCCGGGGTCGGGTCGCGGGGGGAGCAGCTCAAGCAGGGGGCCCCATACTTCCCTTTCCTGGGCCACATTGACCAGCTCTGTCGGGGGGATCCCGAGGCGTTCCCAGGCCAGTGTTGAGATATAATCTCTCCACCTAGTCCTGGGTCTTCCCCAAGGTCTCCTCCCCACTGGACGTGCCTGAAACACCTCCCAAGGGAGGCGCCCAGTGGGCATCCTTACCAGATGCCCGAACCACCTCAGCTGACTCCTTTCTAAGTAAAGGAGCAGCGGCTCTAATCCGAGTTCCTCATGGATGGCTGAGCTTCTCACCCTATCCCTAAGGGAGACGCCAGCCACCCTTCTGAGAAAACTCATCTCGGCCGCTTGTACCCACGATCCCATCCTTTCGGTCATCACCCAACCCTCATGACCATAGGTGAGGATAGGAACGAAGATCGACCAGTAGATTCTTTTCGGTGTGGTAAAGCGAACGCAATACCGCCCCCGTTGCTCCGATTCTCTGGCCAATCTCACAATCCATCGTACCCTCACTCGCGAACAAGAACCCGAGGCACTTGAACTCCTTCACTTGGGCTAAGGACTCATTTCCTACCCGGAGTAAGCAATCCACCAGTTTCCTGCTAAGAGTCATGGCCTCAGATTTAGCGATGCTGATCCTCATCCCAGCCGCTTCACACTCGGCCGCCAGCCGATCCAGTGAGTGCTGAAGGTCACAGGCCGATGATCCAATGAGGACCACATCATCTGCAAAAAGCAGTGACTAGATCCTCAGACCACCGAACTGCAACCCCTCCCCACCACGACTACGCCTCGATATCCTGTCCATGTATATCACAAACAGGATTGGTGACAAGGCGCAGCCCTGGCGGAGACCAGCACCCACTGAGAACGAAACTGACTGGCTGCCGAAGACGCGACCACAACTCTCGCTTTGGGAGTACAGAGATTGGATGGCCCTGAGGAGAGACCCCCTCACCCCATACTCCCGCAGCACCTCCCACAGTTTTTCCCGGGGGACCCGTCATACGCCTTATCCAGATCCACAAAACACATGGAGACCGGATGGGCATACTCCCAGGTCCCCTCCAGGATCCTTGCGAGAGTGAAGAGCTGGTCCGTAGTTCCACGTCCGGGGCGAAAACTGTATTGTTCCTCTTCAATCTGAGGTTCGACGATCGGCCGAACCCTCCTTTCCAGCACCTTGGAGTAGAATTTACCAGGGAGGCTGAGAAGTGTGATACCCCGGTAATTGGCACACATTCTCCGGTCCCCCTTTTTGAACAGGGGAATCACCACCCCAGTTTGCCACTCCTTTGGCACTGTACCCGACTCCCACGCAATGTTGAATAGAAACACCATCAACCTCGAGCTCTGCCTCCAACATAGAGGGCGTGATATTCGGATTCAGGAGTTCCTCAAAGTGTTCCTTTCAACGTCCGACGACCTCCTCAGTTGAGGTCAGCAGAGTCCCATCCTTACTGTACACAGCTTGGATGGTTCCCTGTTTCCCCCTCCTGAGGTGCCGGATAGTCTTCCAGAAACACTTTGGTGCCGACCGAAAGTCCTTCTCCACCCGCTGCTTAGCCTCCGACACGGCGGCAGCTGTAGCGCTTCGAGCCTGTCGGTACCCTGCAACCGAGTCAGAAGTCCTCCAGGATATCATATCCCGGAAGGCCTCCTTCTTCAATCGGACGGCTTCCCTGACCACCGGTGTCCACCACGGTGTCCGAGGGTTACCGCCCCTTGAGGAGCCTAAGACCCTGAGGCCACAGCTAGCTGCCGCAGCTTCAGCAATGGAGGCTTTGAACACCGCCCACTTCGGCTCAACGTCCCCAACCTCCACAGGAATGCCAGAAAAACTCTGCCGGAGGTGTGAACTAAGGTCCCTTTAACCGATTAAAGGGACCTTAGTTTGAAGGGCCAGTGGTAGGGCTGGCCCTTCCCTTCTATCCAAACAGGAAGTAGGACACCCTACCTCAAGGCCTATAAAACAGAAGGGTACGGCTAATGGTAGGGCGAGGGGGGAATGTATAAAACAGAAGGGTAGGGCTAATGGTAGGGCGAGGGGTGAATGTATAAAGCAGAAGGGTAGGGCTAATGGTAGGGCGAGGGCTGAATGTATAAAGCAGAAGGGTAGGGCTAATGGTAGGGCGAGGGCTGAATGTATAAAACAGAAGGGTAGGGCTAATGGTAGGGCGAGGGCTGAATGTATAAAGCAGAAGGGTAGGGCTAATGGTAGGGCGAGGGCTGAATGTATAAAGCAGAAGGGTAGGGCTAATGGTAGGGCGAGGGGGGAATGTATAAAGCAGAAGGGTAGGGCTAATGGTAGGGCGAGGGCTGAATGTATAAAGCAGAAGGGTAGGGCTAATGGTAGGGCGAGGGGGGAATGTATAAAGCAGAAGGGTACGGCTAATGGTAGGGCGAGGGGGGAATGTATGAAGCAGAAGGGTACGGCTAATGGTAGGGCGAGGGGGGAATTGGGATTTGGCCTAAGTATACCCAGTGGGGTGAACACACTGAACGTAACAAGTGGTTCCACTGTCACTGGCTCCGCAGAGAGCCGTTGAGGGCACCTTGAGGCATGTACCTGTTATAACGTGTGACCTTCTACTGCAGGAACAGCTGTGTAATGAATAGTTATGCTTGAGGCGTTGGCACCAGTCCAAGTCCAGATGTGCACTTTTTAGATCAGGATAGGAGGAATTTATGGAACATTGAATTGACTACACTGACTAAAGATAACATTCAAATTCAATGTAGGATTTATTGAGTAAAGAATGTCGCCATTCATGAATGATCCTGCCACTCAGTCGAGTTTGTTGCCTGAAGCAGGTATTCCATATTTATATAATTGAGTTTTCTAGGTTTTTAACATCAATTTGCATATATTTGTTTATTTACAGACCGAAATCTCCAAAAGCAGAAATAAAGAAAACTAAAACCCTTCAATAACCCTGGGCATGCTAAAAGATCAAACTACTGCAAACATTGATACATGTACACAAACACACACACTTGCACACATACTTGCACACACACACACACAGACAAAGACACACACACACACACACACACACACACACACACACACACACACACACACACACACATACACATACTTGCACACACACACACACACACACACACACACACACACACACACACACACAGACAAAGACACACACACACACACACACACACACACACACACACACACACACACACACACACACACACAGAGACACACACACACACACACACACACACACACACACACACACACACACACACACACACACACACACACACACACACACACACACACACACACACACACACACACACACACACACACACACACACACACAATTACAAGTCCTGCACCTCAATAGTGCTCCTCAAGTCTTGTTTCCAAGACAACTGCCTCACAGTTAGCCACTTATGGGAATGCTTTATTTTCTTTGTTGGTACATCAAGGACACTGACATGTTTGAGCTTGTGCTTTGACAGATTTTTGTTCTTTTTTATTTAAATATCCAAATGAATTACAATACAATATCCCCTTGGTATCAGCCAGACTTCCGCTAACTGATATATGGGAGGAAGTTTGTTGCCTAGAAGCTCTTCTCCAAAATGTAGCCCATTGTGTTTAAACAACCCAGTCGCCAAGAAAAAACGTCAGTGGTGTACGTTTCCATGAACACTGGATACGCAGCATTTCAACGTAAAAAATAGCGTGTTATACCTACAGTATCCACGTGTGCCGCTGTGGAGGCGGGTTTCGGGGTTTGGGTTTCACGGCTTTCGCGGCAGATTGTGGACACGATTGTTTAGGGGGGGGGGGGGGGAGACTGTTGTTGACCGGGGAGGGGGGGGGGGGGGGGAGACACGTTTGTTGAGGGGGGGGGACGACACACGATTGTGGGGGGGGGGACGACGACGACGACACGTTAGTTGAAGGGGGGGGGGACGACACGTTTGTTGAGGGGGGGGGGGACACGTTTGTAGGGGGGGGCACGCTCGACAACGAGAGTTGGTTTTTATTTAACGCTCGACAACGAGAGTTGGTTTTTATTGAACGAGACTTCAACACGGAACAGCTGCGCGAAACGATGGTCACGTCAATCTCGGTGACGGTGTCGACAATAATGAACGCACGGACAATGTTAATAGAACAACACACAACCACATAACATCCCGAACCCATTAACCCCACTTAATCCTAACAACAAAACAAGTTAACAAAAGCCCCATTTGTCAACTGAGAACCCCAATTCCCAGAATCCCCCGCGGCTCCGGAACACGGCGTAGCTTATATTAATCTTTATTATCTGAATGGGAAATGCAATATTTTAGGACAGATACACCATTAAACGCGTTTCTAATGACATTTCTAGCGAGAAATGTACATTCTCCTTACATAATCTTCAGTCAGTGAATGTGTATGATCTTTATTAATCTTTATTATCTGAATGGGAAATGCAATATTTTAGGACCGATTCACCGTTAAACGTGTTTCTAATAACATTTCTAGCGAGAAATATACTTTTTAATTGCATAATCTTCAGTCAGTGATTGTGTCTGATCTTTAGTTTTATAGTTATTAGGAGTTGATCGGCTCGCTCGCATGTTTCAACGACGTCAGGTTGCTTTCGCTAAACTAGCAGCTCACGTGCTTCCTGCGTTTGTGTTATTAAACTGTTACTTTATGTAACTTTTAATGATATCATCTTGTTAGAAACACGTATATCTGAGAGCCAACCCAGTCGCCAAAAACATACCTACGTTGACAGTGTAGGCCTACGTTTCGTGAACACTGGATTACGTCACATTTCAACATAAAATAGCGTGTTATACACACACACACACGCACGCACATGCACAGACACACACACACAAGCACACACAAGCACACACACGCACGCACAGGCACACAGACACAGACACAGACACACACACACACACACACACACACACACACACACACGCACACACGCACACGGTGCATTTCGCTGCTAAAACAACAACAAAAAAATATTCCCTCAAATATTATTACTTTCAAAACGTTGGCCAAAATGGCCAATAATATCTTTTTTTTTTGGGATGCTTCTAGGACATTTTGGGTGGATTTTGAACGGTATGTGGGGGGCACGTTTTTTGCAGGACCTGGCAACCCTGCGCTGTTGCCCGAGATCTGGCTCCACCCCGGCGTGGTGCTGTCTCCTGTTGACCTTTTGACCCCAGACTTCTGGGGGAATAGCTGAATCAATTCATTAGTCAATCAGAAGCATGTAAATATCTTTCCGGTGGGGTAAGAGGACGAACAAGGTGTCCTTCAACATCTACGGACACCTTGTTTGCTCTGTTGCACCACCGGGAACATATTTTCATACTTCTAATGGATTGATTCATATTTTAAGGTTCTCGGAGTGAGACTGTAAGTGGCTGCAGCAGAAGTGTTGAGACGAAAGATGATATCAAGAGATTTATAGAATATTCCCATTCACATTATGATTCTTCGTCGTAACATCCGACCAAACATCCTTCACATTCACAGAGCGAAGATTATGAAAGTCCAGGCTCAGCAAGTGCTCCATCTCGTTGCACCTGCACCCAGCGGCTCGCTTGCAAGATTTTGGCCTGAAGTTCTTCCCAGACCAACACCCTAGCCATCCAACATGCATATCTGAGAATCAGGCCTCTCTTTAATAATGACATAAAGTTATGAGAGAAACACACATTAACTTTTTGTTATCTCATAAGCGGCGTGGTGCCGGCTCCTTTTGACCTTTTGACCCCCGACTTCAAAAACGTGGCCACAGGCCAGCTGTGTCTACACACCTTTAGCCACAAATGTACACCTCGATCCCACAAAAAATGGGGACTAGAAACTAACCTCTGTCTTATGTACATTTACTGTACTGTTGGAGGTCACGCCCCTTTGCCGACCTTTTCGAGATAGCTAGGGATGCTAAAATGTTTACACACATTTCCCGGGGCCCTGTGTACGACATATCCGAGATTTGGAGTTCTAGCCCTTAGAGAAAAAAAGTTTTCCCAAATGGAGTGTCATTTGGACAAAGCCCCTCAGAAGTGTAGCCTGCAAGACCTAATGGTTCAGAATGTGGTGGAAAAACAGTTTTTGAGATAGGAAGGTCCTACCGCCCTGAAATTTTAATACCTTATTCTAGGGCCTAACTGGGACCTCCGCACCGAAACTTGGCCCGGTCGGACCCCGAGGGGAGGAAGGGGGGGCCCTTCCTGCCCGAGACTTGGCCCGGTCAGACCCCGAGGGCAGGCCCCCCCTTCCTGCCCTCGGGGTCCGACCGGGCCAAGTTTCGGTGCGGGGGTCCCAGTTAGGCCCTAGAATATGGTATTCAAATTTCAGGGCGGTAGGACCTTCCTATCTCAAAAACTTTTTTTCCACCACATTCTGAACCATTAGGTCTCGCAGGCAACACTTCTGAAGGGGCTTTGTCCAAATGACAGTCCATTTGGGAAAACTTTTTTTCTCTATGGGCTAGAACTACAAATCTTGCATATGTCGTTCTCGGGGCCCCGGGAAATGTGTGTCAACATTTTAGCATCCCTAGCTATCTCGAAAAGGCTGGAAAAGGGGCGTGACCTCCAACAGTACAGTCAATGTATATAAGACAGAGGTTAGTTTCTAGGCCCCATTTTTTGCGGGATGGAGGTGTACATTTGTGGCTTAATGTGTGTAGACACCGCTGGCCTGTGGCCATGTCTTTGAAGTCTGGGGTCAAAAGGTCAAAAGGAGCCGGCACCACGCCGCTTATGAGATAACAAAAAGTGAATCTGTATTTCTCTCATTACATTTTGTCATTATTGAAGAGAGGCCTGATTCTCAGATATGCATATTGGACTGTTAGGGTAGAGGTCTGGGAAGAACTTCAGGCCAAAATCTTGCAAGCGAGCCGCTGGGTGCAGGTGCAACGAGATGGAGCACTTGCTGAGCCTGGACTTTCATAATCTTCGCTCTGTGAATGTAAAGGATGTTTGGTCGGATGTTACGACGAAGAATCATAATGTGAATGGGAATATTCTATAAATCTCTTGATATCATCTTTCGTCTCAACACTTCTGCTGCAGCCACTTAAAGTCTCACTCCGAGAACCTTAAAATATGAATCAATCCATTAGAAGTATGAAAATATGTTCCCGGTGGTGCAACAGAGCAAACAAGGTGTCCTTTGACATCTACGTTTCGAGACGATTGCAACAGTGCCACACATGATCATATTTGAATATGTTTCGGGGTAGTAATTAGCTGTCGATTTTGGAGGCCTTTATCAATAATGACCAGCTATAGATTTGCTTCCCGATGGAGATTTTTGACAAATTACATGTTAATTAGCATCTACACGTTAAGCTGAGTCCAATGAGATCAAGCTCGGCCTCTTGCTACACCGAGATCATGTCCTAGACCTAGGTGTACCATGTAAAATACATGTTACCATTAGCTAGAGTGTCGTTCTTGGTGTCATTGGACTCAGCTCAACGTGTAGATGCTAAATAACATGTCATTTGTGACAAATCTTTATCGGGAAGCAAATCAATAGCTGCTCAGTATTGATTAAGGCCTCCAATTTCGACAGCTAATTACTACCATTAAACATGTTCGAATATGCTCATGTGTGGCACCGTTGCAATCGCCTGGAAGCGTAGATGTTGAAGGACACCTTGTTCGTCCTCTTACCCCACCGGAAAGATATTTACATGCTTCTGATTGACTAATGAATTGATTCAGCTATTCCCCCAGAAGTCTGGGGTCAAAAGGTCAAAAGGAGACAGCACCACGCCGGGGTGGAGCCAGATCTCGGGCAACAGCGCAGGGTTGCCAGGTCCTGCAAAAAACGTGCCCCCCACATACCGTTCAAAATCCACCCAAAATGTCCTAGAAGCATCCCAAAAAAAAAAGATATTATTGGCCATTTTGGCCAACGTTTTGAAAGTAATAATATTTGAGGGAATATTTTTTTGTTGTTGTTTTAGCAGCGAAATGCACCGTGTGCGTGTGTGCGTGTGTGTGTGTGTGTGTGTGTGTGTGTGTGTGTGTGTGTGTGTGTGTGTGTGTGTGTGTGTGTGTGTGTGTGTGTGTGTCTGTGTCTGTGTCTGTGTGTATGTGCGTGCGTGTGTGTGCTTGTGTGTGTGTGTCTGTGCATGTGCGTGCGTGTGTGTGTGTGTGTATAACACGCTATTTTATGTTGAAATGCGACGTAATCCAGTGTTCACGAAACGTACACTGTCAACGTAGGTATGATTTCGGCGACTGGGTTGGCTCTCAGATATACATGTTTCTAACAAGATGATATCATTAAAAGTTACATAAAGTAACAGTTTAATAACACAAACGCAGGAAGCACGTGAGCTGCTAGTTTAGCGAAAGCAACCTGACGTCGTTGAAACATGCGAGCGAGCCGATCAACTCCTAATAACTATAAAACTAAAGATCAGACACAATCACTGACTGAAGATTATGCAATTAAAAAGTATATTTCTCGCTAGAAATGTTGTTAGAAACACGTTTAACGGTGAATCGGTCCTAAAATATTGCATTTCCCATTCAGATAATAAAGATTAATAAAGATCATACACATTCACTGACTGAAGATTATGTAAGGAAAATGTACATTTCTCGCTAGAAATGTCATTAGAAACGCGTTTAATGGTGTATCTGTCCTAAAATATTGCATTTCCCATTCAGATAATAAAGATTAATATAAGCTACGCCGTGTTCCGGAGCCGCGGGGGATTCTGGGAATTGGGGTTCTCAGTTGACAAATGGGGCTTTTGTTAACTTGTTTTGTTGTTAGGATTAAGTGGGGTTAATGGGTTCGGGATGTTATGTGGTCTTGTGTTGTTCTATTAACATTGTTCGTGTGTTCATTATTGTCGACACCGTCACCGAGAGTGACGTGACCATCGTTTCGAGCAGCTGTTCCGTGTTGAAGTCTCGTTCAATAAAAACCAACTCTCGTTGTCGAGCGTTCAATAAAAACCAACTCTCGTTGTCGAGCGTGCCCCCCCCCCTACAAACGTGTCTCCCCCCCCCTCAACAAACGTGTCCCCCCCCCCCCCCCCCCCCTTCAACTAACGTGTCGTCGTCGTCGTCGTCCCCTCCCCCCCCACAATCGTGTGTCGTCGTCCCCCCTCAACAAACGTGTCTCCCCCCCCCCCCCTCCCCGGTCAACAACAGTCTCCCCCCCCCCCCCCCCCCCCTAAACAATCGTGTCCACAATTTGCCGCGAAAGCCGTGAAACCCAAACCCCGAAACCCGCCTCCACAGCGGCACACGTGGATACTGTAGGTATAACACGCTATTTTTTACGTTGAAATGCTGCGTATCCAGTGTTCATGGAAACGTACACCACTGACGTTTTTTCTTGGCGACTGGGTTGGTTTAAAACACAGTCCTACATAGGCTATTATTAAATGTGCTCAGCTGTTGTTCCCGACACTTGGATTGTGTTTCTATTTGTCTGTATCTCGTGCCCTCAGGGCATAGGTACAGAGTCCCTTGCGTAAAGAAAAGCATCTATAAAAAATGTTTTGTCCCCGTTGCCGTAATCTATATTAATCAGTAAGGACTAATTCATTCACTGCATGAAGCCAGCCTGCTACTCCAGCACACAGCCGTCTGCCTCTGTTTCTTTACCCCTGATCCAGTCCAGCTCTTGGGCCAACGGGGAGCCCTTGGACCAGGTTGGATTTAAGTGGTGCAAGAAAAGGGGAAAGGACAATGAGACAACTTGAAAGAAACTGGATAGTTTCTTTCAGTCTCAATCACTCACAAAATTGTCCTCTATTGGAAAGAACACGACGTGGCAATAAATAAACTGAGTGTCTATTCGCGCCCCTGGTACTTTTAACCTTGGTCACACAGTTTGGCTAAAAACCCAACTGTGTGACCCAACTGTGTGACCCTTTGCGATGCGCATGCGTTCGCAAAGAAAATGTGTTTATTTATGTATTTTGGGCTTTATTACTGTATTGGTTAACACAATAAATTAATCTTTGTGTTGTAAGTACATTGACTTTGTCTTGCGCGTTCTATTGAGAAGGCTAACAATGCAAAATAGTATAGCTATTCCCTATGCTGTCCTAGGCAATCAGGGTTTTTAGAAATGCATTTGAGGAGTCTGATCGCCGCACTTAAAAATGTTCTGAGAAGATCTTGTCAGGGATACCTTGTCTGTTTTAATAGAACACATTTCTAGGCTATTTATAGAACACATTTCTGTGTGCATATATTGAAAATTGAACCCTACAAATAGAATTCACTTCTAATTGGACAGGGTACAAATAGCATACACTGATAATTGGACCAGAGGTGCAAATAGCCTCGCCCATAGATAAAAAACATATCGAGTAACATTTATGCATGTATCATCTATATATTATGCAGCATATTTCATATTAAAAATTACTTCACTGGCTGACTGGTTATTATTCATTAACCCAACAATTCCTTTAGATATTAATTATGAATATTTCAGGGAGTCGAAGAGTCGATTAAAAAATGAATGAGTGTTGGACTACATTAACTTGAAATTGAATACAAATTTTCTCAAATATGTTTTGTTTTGTGCCGTATTTTTGAGAAAAACGCATTCAATTAAAGAGTCGACAAAATGTCTCAGAATGATTTTAATGGCATGCATATTCATCTCGAATATCTAGCGCCATGCTGTGGTTGGAAAAGGTGTTACAAATACATGAGCACTGCCTTCAATTAGTATTGTTTGGTTATAATATGTAATGAAATTGAGTCTCAGTTTAAATGCTAATTTACTGTAATAAAATACAATAAAACCCAGGCCTCTTAATTTTAGCATATCCCTTTATGCATCAAAAGACACAGTTGTATTATTTTTCGTAGGCGATAATTCATTCAGAGTTTTTGTAAAATGCTTTATCCCTAGAGTAAGCTAAACACAAGACACAACCAAAACAATTTTTTGTATCTTTAAATAGGTCTTCTACAAAATAAAATTCCCCTCTTTTTAGAAAAAGAAACAAAATACAAATGCCACTCTTAAGAAAAAGAAGAAAAAACTGTGATTAAAGGGTTCAAATAGTATATTATTTTTGAACGTTACTCTCTGCTGTCTTTAATGACTTCTCGTTGAGTCGTCCCTCTGGCCTCGCGTCGGTGAAGAGAATAGACTCATTCCTGAGATACGAGGACCTTGGCTGCAGGTCAGTCTCTCTGTCTCTGGTCCACCTTTGTTGTCTGCATGCGGTCCCTCCATATCAGTCAGCACATCAGTGGAGGGCACCGTTACCATGGCGACGGTAACTTCAACCCATGCAGCTCTAATACTTCTTCTTTGACTTCTTCATCTTCTTCTTCAAGAAGCTTTACAAGGAATACTCAGGCCCCGTTATAATTCAAATAGAACGTTGAGTCTCGCATTATTACAATGTTTTCATGTAGCCATGCTTAGGCAAAGCAAGTTTATCTGTATCCAAAGACTCCCCCCTGAAGTATAAAACATTCAAAACACTTTAAAACAGACGTCTATTCTGTTATGACACGTGTTCACCGGAACCGTTCAAAGTGTAGTCAGATAACGAATATAAACTGTTATATATGCATATTAATAAAAACATAGGGTAGGGGTTATTGTTGGCTGGTCTAACCCGGGCAAGGGAAGACCACACCCCCGGCATTAGGAGTCTGTTCAGTTATCTTCCACAGCTTGGGGACCGCCACTCGGAGCCATCAAGGCTAACAGACAAGAGCAAAGCAACATAGATAATGGAATGGAATGGAATGTACATTGATTTATATAGCACATTTCATACAGCAAGGCCACCCAATGTGCTTCACAAAAGACATACAAAGCAGCAGAAAAAATAAATAGGAGAATCACAAGTATGAAAATGGATCAATAAAATATTTCAACAAATTGAATAAATATATACAATTATTACTACATCTATATTATTACATTATATTACATACATACATACATACATGCATACATACATACATACATACATACATACATACATACATACATACATACATACATACATACATACATACATACATACATACATACATACATACATACGGATACATACATACATACATACATACATGCATACATACATACATACATACATACATATACATACATACATACATACATACATACATACATACATACATACATACATACATACATACATACATACATACATTCATACATACACAAAAGATACATGCACAGAAAATTGGAGCTTTACCAAAGGATAGGTTAACATTAGGATTTAATCAGTAAGGAAACGAAAATGAAAATAATGATGTCATGAATCCAAGGCCTTCCATGCTGACAGTAAGATCGCGTTGCACGAAAACAACCACCAGGTGGCAGTAATGATCTCCTCGGGTGGAAGGATTAGAAGTGGGCGGATAAGGAAGTAAAACATAACAAGAAGAACTTGGAGACCACCGCTCGGTGATAACAGCACCCCGAACAACCTGAAGATCACAACTAACAAGAAGAGCCACGGGCTGAAGACCACTGCTCGTTACTTTATATATATATATATATATATATATATATATAGATATATATATATATATATAGATATATGGATATAGATATATAGATATGCCATAACGTTGTGAAAAATCAACTGACGTGAAATTGCAAGGATGTGACTTCCTTTCATTCTTCTAGTCTGGGTCTCTGCTGTTAGTGAGCCGTCAGCTTAGAGAGCAAAGCCACCAGTAGATGAGTCCTCACTAAGAGATGTGTCTAACTCTAACCCAACCAGGAGCCCTGACCCTGGGGGTAACCCCCGAACCCTAGTCCAACCAGGAGCCCTGACCCTGGGGGTAACCCCCGAACCCTAGTCCAACCAGGAGCCCTGACCCTGGGGGTGACCCCCTAACCCAACCAGGAGCCCTGACCCTGGGGGTAACCCAGGGATCTGCAGAGCTGTGATGGAGAGAACCCTGTCAGGTCTCCGATCTCCATTGGAAGGTATGAGAACTATGTACCTTATAAAGAACTATGTACCTAATAGAGAACTATGTACCTAATAGAGAACTATGTACCTAATAGAGAACTATGTACCTAATAGAGAACTATGTACCTGATAGAGAACTATGTACCTAATAGAGAACTATGTACCTAATAGAGAACTATGTACCTAATAGAGAACTATGTACCTTATAGAGAACTATGTACCTGATAGAGAACTATGTACTTTATAGAGAACTATGTACCTAATAGAGAACTATGTACCTAATAGAGAACTATGTACCTGATAGAGAACTATGTACCTAATAGAGAACTATGTACCTAATAGAGAACTATGTACCTAATAGAGAACTATGTACCTTATAGAGAACTATGTACCTGATAGAGAACTATGTACTTTATAGAGAACTATGTACCTTATAGAGAACTATGTACCTAATAAGGAACTATGTACCTTTTAGAGAACTATGTACCTAGTAGATAACTATGTACCTAATAGAGAACTATGTACCTAATAGAGAACCATGTACCTAATAGAGAACCATGTACCTAATAGAGAACTATGTACCTGATAGAGAACTATGTACCTTATAGAGAACTATGTACCTAATAGAGAACTATGTACCTAGTAGAGAACTATGTACCTAGTAGAGAACTATGTACCTAGTAGAGAACTATGTACCTAGTAGAGAACTATGTACCTAATAGAGAACTATGTATCTAATAGAGAACTATGTACCAAATAGAGAACTACCTTATAGAGAACTATGTACCTAATAGAGAACCATGTACCTAATAGAGTACCATGTACCTAATAGAGAACTATGTACCTGATAGAGAACTATGTACCTTATAGAGAACTATGTACCTAATAGAGAACTATGTACCTAATAGAGAACTATGTACCTAATAGAGAACTATGTACCTGATAGAGAACGATGTACCTTATAGAGAACTATGTACCTAATAGAGAACTATGTACCTAATAGAGAACTATGTACCAAATAGAGAACTACCTTATAGAGAACTATGTACCTAATAGAGAACTTTGTACCTAATAGAGAACTATGTACCTAATAGAGAACTATGTACCTAATAGAGAACTATGTACCTGATAGAGAACGATGTACCTTATAGAGAACTATGTACCTAATAGAGAACTATGTACCAAATAGAGAACTACCTTATAGAGAACTATGTACCTAATAGAGAACTTTGTACCTAATAGAGAACTATGTACCTAATAGAGAACTATGTAGCAAATAGAGAACTACCTTATAGAGAACTATGTACCTAATTGAGAACTATGTACCTAATAGAGAACTATGTACCTAATAGAGGACTACCTAATAGAGAACTATGTACCTAATAGAGGACTATGTACCTAATAGAGAACTATGTAACTGTGGAGTGTGTGTTTGTGTCCGTCTTAACACTGTGGAGTGTGTGTGCGATGTGTCACACTTTAAGCTGTATTTAAGGCTTTCAGTTTAATTGATCATTGCGGTCTTTGATTAGATTTTGAATATCTAGGCTTGAAATGATCTTTCACTTACACCGTAGTTTCCCCAGGCTTTCATAGGGAGGCGGTGTGTGTAAGTTGTGTGTAAGGTGTGTGTAAGTTACACGCGTTGGGTTGATCCTCAGGTAATCTGTGAACTAAGTACCTGTCAGGTGATCTGTGGACTAAATTCAAATCAGGAGTCTATGAGCTCTAATTCTGACTGTTCGGTTGGCAGTCTAAAGCTGTGTCCTCCTTCCTTTCTCTCTGAGTCCTAAAGCTTTGATGAACCTGTCACTGGGTAATTGTTTGGCGCTTTGTAGGGTAGCATTATTGGTTGCGCTAACTGAGCTCATTTCAACATGGAGATAGAAGAGCAGAGGGGCCCCGGCCTGAGACACAGGGTTAGGGTTAGGGTTAGGGTTAGTTACACAAACACTAATCCAGTGAAAGCCTACGAGTTAGTGTTCAGCAGGGGGTTCCTGGGAAGCCCCGATCGACTGAGGGAGCAGAGTGACGTGTGTCATCGAGGGGCAGGGTGTCACAGTCTGTGATCGTCCTCATGTTGCTCTAAGGGTTAGGGTTAGGACTAACTCGTTCTCCTGTGTCCTGATCAGGATACCGGCGCACCCGGGCGCCCATCACGTCGCCGGCCGAGCCGGAGGACGCGCGCCTCGTCCTCATCAACCGACCCCAACAGGGCCGCTTCTGCAACAACCTCATCTGGCAAGTGTTGGAGGGGTGTCCATGGAAGCACAAGTGTTAGGGTTAGGGTTAAAGCATCTAACCCTAACCCTAAACACAAGTGTTAGGGTTAGGGTTAAAGCATCAAACCGCATCGCAGTTTGATGCTTTAACCCTAACCCTAACCCTAATCCTAAACACAAGGGTTAGGGTTAGGGTTAAAGCATCAAACCGCATCGCAGTTTGATGCTTTAACCCTAACCCTAACCCTAATCCTAAACACAAGGGTTAGGGTTAGGGTTAAAGCATCAAACCGCATCGCAGTTTGATGCTTTGAATTGAGATCCACTGGATTATTATGTGTAGTGTGTTGAGGCTCAGATATGATGCCCGTTTACATCCAGATGAATGGTTCTGATGGACCCCTCTCTGTGTCTCTCCGTTTACATCCAGAGGAATGGTTCTGATGGACCCCTCTCTGTGTCTCTCTCTCTGCTCCGTTTACATCCAGAGGAATGGTTCTGATGGACCCCTCTCTGTGTCTCTCTCTCTGCTCCGTTTACATCCAGATGAATGGTTCTGATGGACCCCTCTCTGTGTCTCTCTCTCTGCTCCGTTTACATCCAGATGAATGGTTCTGATGGACCCCTCTCTGTGTCTCTCCGTTTACATCCAGGGGAATGGTTCTGATGGACCCCTCTCTGTGTCTCTCTCTCTGCTCCGTTTACATCCAGATGAATGGTTCTGATGGACCCCTCTCTGTGTCTCTCTCTCTGCTCCGTTTACATCCAGAGGAATGGTTCTGATGGACCCCTCTCTGTGTCTCTCTCTGCTCCGTTTACATCCAGAGGAATGGTTCTGATGGACCCCTCTCTGTGTCTCTCTCTCTGTGTCTCTCTCTCTGTCCCGTTTACATCCAGATGAATGGTTCTGATGGACCCCTCTCTGTGTCTCTCTCTCTGCCCCGTTTGCAGTACTGCCAAGTATAATGCACTCACCTTCATGCCTCGGTTCCTCTTCGCTCAGTTCAGAAGGGCCGCCAACTCCTTCTTCCTGGTCATCGCCATGCTGCAGGTAGGCTCATGGTCCCGCTGCTGTCATGGCAACCCAGCCAGCTCTGTAACGCCCTGATACCTGATTTAAAACAGTACGTGGTCCATGACAGAATGGCACCTCTCCAGACAGCGTTCCCACACGGTCGCTGCTCCTCTATTCGAACATGGGTTAGGGTGAGGGTGAGATCGTGAGAGTTAGGGTAAGGGTAAGGGTGAGGGTTAAGGTTAGGGTTAGGGTTATGGTGAGGGTGAGGGTGAGGGTGAGGGTGAGGGTTAGGGTGAGGGTGAGGGTGAGGGTTAAGGTTAGGGTGAGGGTGAGGGTGAGGGTTAGGGTGAGGGTGAGAGTTAGGGTAAGGGTGTGGGTGAGGGTGAGGGTTAAGGTGAAGGTGAGGGTGAGGGTGAGGGTTAAGGTTAGGGTGAGGGTGAGGGTGAGGGTGAGAGTTAGGGTGAGGGTGAGGGTGAGGGTGAGGGTTAGGGTTATGGGTGAGGGTGAGGGTGAGGGTTAGGGTGAGGGTGAGGGTGAGGGTGAGGGTTATGGTTGAGGGTGAGGGTGAGGGTTAGGGTTATGGGTGAGGGTGAGGGTGAGGGTTAGGGTTATGGTTGAGGGTGAGGGTTAGGGTTATGGGTGAGGGTGAGGGTGAGGGTGAGGGTTAAGGTGAGGGTGAGGGTGAGGGTGAGGGTTAAGGTTAGGGTGAGGGTGAGGGTTAAGGTTAGGGTGAGGGTTAGGGTGAGGGTGAGGGTTAAGGTTAGGGTGAGGGTTAAGGTTAGGGTGAGGGTGAGGGTTAAGGTTAGGGTGAGGGTTAAGGTGAGGGTGAGGGTGAGGGTGAGGGTTAGGGTGAGGGTGAGGGTTAAGGTCAGGGTGAGGGTGAGGGTGAGGGTTGAGGGTGAGGGTTAAGGTTAGGGTGAGGGTGAGGGTTAAGGTTAGGGTTAGGGTGAGGGTGAGGGTTATGGGTTCTCTGCCTGTGCGTCTCAACATCTCTCGTCGATCTTTCCTCACAGCAAATCCCAGATGTGTCCCCGACGGGGCGCTGGACCACGCTGGTGCCCCTGGTGGCCATCCTGTTTGTGGCGGCTGTGAAGGAGATCATCGAGGATACGGTATGGCCCTAACCCTACTAACCCTAACCCTACTAACCCTAACCCTAACCCTCAAAGCCCCCTGGGGGAGCCTCCATGAGGGGTCCTTCTAACAGTGTAACACAAATGTACTCAGCAATGCAACAAACTGTTAGTGTGTACTTAATATGTAACAAAGTTAAACCCTGACCACGTGCTATTCTATTACTCAGCATGTTGGGACATGTGGTTACATTTGGTTACGTTGTTTATGACATGGTCCTTTTTGACATGGTCCAGCACTGTTAAAGTAATTAAATCCCAAATAGTTGTTGTTACAAATAACAGACTTAGTGAGGGGTAAGATACAACAAAAAAAAGCTTGTTGATAGATGGCATTCAAATGAAATGACTCAATGTAACTGTGCCTTACAGAAACGCCACAAAGCCGACAACGTGGTCAACAGGAAGGAGACCAGGAGTAAGATCCTAACCCTAACCCTAAAATACCTAACCCTAACCTACCTAACCCTAAGATACCTAACCCTAAGATACCTAACCCCTACCCTAAGCTACCTAACCCAACCCTAGCCCAATCAACACCTAAAACATGACAATCCAGGGATAAGATCCACAGTCCTTTGTTTGTCTCTTTATGGTCACAGCGACCTGCTCCTACCAATCCATTAACACCTAAAACATGACAAACCCCAGCAATTATTGCATTTACTATGTAATGAGCATCCACTCATTTATTAATGTCACCATGAAATAAAATTAAGGCGTAACCAAACACACAGGGGCCAAAGAGGGAATCGTAGAAGCCCTTTTGAGGACCATGTTCCTGTCCTTCATGTTGAGATCAGCACCCTGTTTATGTGTTCACCTTTTGTCTTGTTATTCTTCTGATGACCATTCACCTTCCAGTCCTCCGGAACGGGGTGTGGGAGACCGTGGAGTGGGCCAAGGTACGTTTCCCAGCAGCGGTGTTAGCGTTCCGAGGAAGTGATACCGCACGTACACTATCTGAGTTATTTCCTTTTTGAAATTGTGTTTCTGCTGGTGTCATATAACCCTTAGGAATGTTCTTTCGCTAGCTTTAGATGGACTCTTTTCCTCTCATGCTAGTTCAGAGCACCATTCACCATAGACCA
The DNA here is from genome assembly GCF_026213295.1 of Gadus chalcogrammus. Lineage (NCBI taxonomy): Eukaryota > Metazoa > Chordata > Actinopteri > Gadiformes > Gadidae > Gadus > Gadus chalcogrammus. The sequence continues at coordinate 24,352,052 of NC_079416.1, forward strand.
AGCATCTTCACCGATCCTTCTACAAGTGTTTCAGACAGCTGCACTATTGGGACTTGTAGGCCACGGGTCGACTATCTGTTCACCTTTCATTTGAATGTTAGCCAGTTGTGAGGTAAAGAACCTTGAACTACCTGCTGAATGTGTGAGCCAGTTCGATTTCACTGTGTGGATGAAGGCTGTACCTCTTGTATTTGATCTTTATCTTTCCAGGTCGATAACACATTGAGATTAAAAGGCCAAGCTTGTATTAGTGTTACAAGTGTTGCAACTGCAAACACTCCTTATCCCCAACCTGGTTCAGATGAACCTGACCGGGCTGTGGACACACCACGCAACGACCGCTGATCCACTTCTCAAGTCCCTATTTCCACCAGTTGTGCGTCCCCCTCTCTGCCTTCCTGTTGTCTCTGGATCTGTCTGACCCCCCCCCCCTCATGCTGTGGCCGTAACCGTAGGTAACGGTGGGGGACATCATCAGAGCTGCAGACGGCGACCCCCTCCCTGCTGACCTCGTCCTGCTTTCATCCAGGTCAGAGCTGTGTGCGTGTGCGTGTGCGTGTGCGCGTGCGCGTGCGTGTGTGCAGACGGAGCTAATGATTCACTTCCGTTTCACTTTCTTGTACTCATTCAAGTACTCATTGTCGCTTTGGATAAAAGCGTCTGCTGAATGCCCTAAATGTAAATGTAATGAGTTGTCAATCAGTTTCTACATTTAAATTAGCTTTTTTCTCTCTTAAATTAAGTCCTAATGTATTTAAGGAGTTTCCACCACAACCAATTCATTTTTCAAATGCTTCCTCGTTTATTGAGCCAATGTTATCCCAGTGGTGAATGGTGACCTGTCTGTGGCCCCACCAAACCCCATGCATAACGTACCTCCCATGCTTCGTGGTGCAGTCGCACCCCTAGCCCTCTTCCTGCTCTACTAACTCCAGAGGCTGATGGTTAGGGGGTAGCACCCCTAGCCCTCTTCCTGCTCTACTAACTCCAGAGGCTGATGGTTAGGGGGTAGCACCCCTAGCCCTCTTCCTGCTCTACTAACTCCAGAGGCTGATGGTTAGGGGGTAGCACCCCTAGCCCTCTTCCTGCTCTACTAACACCAGAGGCTGATGGTTAGGGGGTAGCACCCCTAGCCCTCTTCCTGCTCTACTAACTCCAGAGGCTGATGGTTAGGGGGTAGCACCCCTAGCCCTCTTCCTGCTCTACTAACTCCAGAGGCTGATGGTTAGGGGGTAGCACCCCTAGCCCTCTTCCTGCTCTACTAACTCCAGAGGCTGATGGTTAGGGGGTAGCACCCCTAGCCCTCTTCCTGCTCTACTAACACCAGAGGCTGATGGTTAGGGGGTAGCACCCCTAGCCCTCTTCCTGCTCTACTAACTCCAGGCTGATGGTTAGGGGGTAGCACCCCTAGCCCTCTTCCTGCTCTACTAACTCCTGGCTGATGGTTAGGGGGTAGCACCCCTAGCCCTCTTCCTGCTCTACTAACACCAGAGGCTGATGGTTAGGGGGTCGCACCCCTAGCCCTCTTCCTGCTCTACTAACTCCAGAGGCTGATGGTTAGGGGGTAGCACCCCTAGCCCTCTTCCTGCTCTACTAACTCCAGAGGCTGATGGTTAGGGGGTAGCACCCCTAGCCCTCTTCCTGCTCTACTAACTCCAGAGGCTGATGGTTAGGGGGTAGCACCCCTAGCCCTCTTCCTGCTCTACTAACTCCAAGCTGATGGTTAGGGGGTAGCACCCCTAGCCCTCTTCCTGCTCTACTAACTCCAGAGGCTGATGGTTAGGGGGTAGCACCCCTAGCCCTCTTCCTGCTCTACTAACACCAGAGGCTGATGGTTAGGGGGTAGCACCCCTAGCCCTCTTCCTGCTCTACTAACACCAGAGGCTGATGGTTAGGGGGTCGCACCCCTAGCCCTCTTCCTGCTCTACTAACTCCAGAGGCTGATGGTTAGGGGGTAGCACCCCTAGCCCTCTTCCTGCTCTACTAACACCAGAGGCTGATGGTTAGGGGGTCGCACCCCTAGCCCTCTTCCTGCTCTACTAACTCCAGAGGCTGATGGTTAGGGGGTCGCACCCCTAGCCCTCTTCCTGCTCTACTAACTCCAGAGGCTGATGGTTAGGGGGTAGCACCCCTAGCCCTCTTCCTGCTCTACTAACTCCAGAGGCTGATGGTTAGGGGGTAGCACCCCTAGCCCTCTTCCTGCTCTACTAACTCCAGAGGCGGATGGTTAGGGGGTAGCACCCCTAGCCCTCTTCCTGCTCTACTAACTCCAGAGGCGGATGGTTAGGGGGTAGCACCCCTAGCCCTCTTCCTGCTCTACTAACTCCAGAGGCGGATGGTTAGGGGGTAGCACCCCTAGCCCTCTTCCTGCTCTACTAACTCCAGAGGCTGATGGTTAGGGGGTAGCACCCCTAGCCCTCTTCCTGCTCTACTAACTCCTGGCTGATGGTTAGGGGGTAGCACCCCTAGCCCTCTTCCTGCTCTACTAACTCCAGAGGCGGATGGTTAGGGGGTAGCACCCCTAGCCCTCTTCCTGCTCTACTAACTCCAGAGGCGGATGGTTAGGGGGTAGCACCCCTAGCCCTCTTCCTGCTCTACTAACTCCAGAGGCGGATGGTTAGGGGGTAGCACCCCTAGCCCTCTTCCTGCTCTACTAACTCCAGAGGCGGATGGTTAGGGGGTAGCACCCCTAGCCCTCTTCCTGCTCTACTAACTCCAGAGGCGGATGGTTAGGGGGTAGCACCCCTAGCCCTCTTCCTGCTCTACTAACTCCAGAGGCTGATGGTTAGGGGGTAGCACCCCTAGCCCTCTTCCTGCTCTACTAACTCCAGAGGCGGATGGTTAGGGGGTAGCACCCCTAGCCCTCTTCCTGCTCTACTAACACCAGAGGCTGATGGTTAGGGGGTAGCACCCCTAGCCCTCTTCCTGCTCTACTAACTCCAGAGGCGGATGGTTAGGGGGTAGCACCCCTAGCCCTCTTCCTGCTCTACTAACTCCAGAGGCGGATGGTTAGGGGGTAGCACCCCTAGCCCTCTTCCTGCTCTACTAACACCAGAGGCTGATGGTTAGGGGGTAGCACCCCTAGCCCTCTTCCTGCTCTACTAACACCAGAGGCTGATGGTTAGGGGGTAGCACCCCTAGCCCTCTTCCTGCTCTACTAACACCAGAGGCTGATGGTTAGGGGGTAGCACCCCTAGCCCTCTTCCTGCTCTACTAACACCAGAGGCGGATGGTTAGGGGGTAGCACCCCTAGCCCTCTTCCTGCTCTACTAACTCCAGAGGCGGATGGTTAGGGGGTAGCACCCCTAGCCCTCTTCCTGCTCTACTAACTCCAGAGGCGGATGGTTAGGGGGTAGCACCCCTAGCCCTCTTCCTGCTCTACTAACTCCAGAGGCTGATGGTTAGGGGGTAGCACCCCTAGCCCTCTTCCTGCTCTACTAACTCCAGAGGCTGATGGTTAGGGGGTAGCACCCCTAGCCCTCTTCCTGCTCTACTAACTCCAGAGGCTGATGGTTAGGGGGTAGCACCCCTAGCCCTCTTCCTGCTCTACTAACTCCAGAGGCGGATGGTTAGGGGGTCGCACCCCTAGCCCTCTTCCTGCTCTACTAACTCCAGAGGCGGATGGTTAGGGGGTAGCACCCCTAGCCCTCTTCCTGCTCTACTAACACCAGAGGCGGATGGTTAGGGGATCGCTGCACGGTTCCCGCTGACGCTAACCGCCTGAGCCCTTGTGTCCCCAGTGAGCCCCACGCTATGTGCTACATCGAGACGTCAAACCTGGACGGAGAGACCAACCTCAAGATCAGACAGGCAAGGCAGCGCTCAGTCCCTCTCTGGGTTTCTTTCTTCTTCCTGTTTTCTGTCATTTGCGAACAGAATTAGCCTCAAGCGGCCAGATGTGCTTCACTCATGAGCTGTGCACCGTGGCGGTGTTCGTTGTCCGGCGTGCCCGGTGTTGTCATCACCCCAATCCCTTTTTGGGGTTCACTGATTGGCTGACTGTCGCTGCATTTGTTAGGCCGGTTCCAGATTAATATCTGCATACAAAACCGGAGGTCAGCTTGTGAGATTCTAGAAAAGCAAAAAAATTAACTGAATCTCGTATTCCATAGTCCTTTAGTGTCCCTCCTTTTCCCCTGGGATGAGGATGCAGAATTAGTTTAAACCTTTCTTTTTACCTTTCTTTACTTAAGCTAATCGGCGGAATGATTGCATCATGATGTCCACAACGACATTCATTGCGATGAAATTCCACCATACAGAATTGGTTCTGAAAATAACATCACATGACCAGTCGTAGTAATTGAATGCGTGGAATTTAGATAATGTTACAAGCACAACCCAAAGTCCCATTCTCTACTCATCAATTGTGGTGCCCTGTTTAAATGTTCATTCCAAAATGATCAAATTGGATTAGAACCCAAGATCCATTCATCCCAATGAATCAGTCATTGTTACCATGCGGGGCTATGTCGATTTGGCCTTGCCAGGAGCTCAGCTCGAATGAATTGGTGTCCCTCAGCCTGCCCACCAAGCACCTCTCACGTGCTCTACCAACGTGAACACACGTTAACACTACAGATTAAAAGATATTTTAAATATATTCCACTTCTTCCCTCCCTCAAATGTCACGTGAGGGCAACCACCTATTGTCATCCAGGCCATCGCAGTATAAAGAGCCTTTTGATGGTTATCTTCGTGGACAGGTCATTCGGTAACCCTAGTGCATGAGTCAACTTTTAATATACTGTTTGAGTCATGGTATTACTGCGTACAGTAAATCAACATGGCAGAAGTAACGTTCCTGCAGCACTTCTACATGCAGCTGTACTTCATTCCTTGAATTAGATGCATGTGCTGCACGAGTCTACATGAACACAGTGGTCTTATGTATGATCACACCATGTGTAATGAGACTGTTGCGTTGACAGGGCCTGCAGGTGACAGCCCGGCTGAAGGACCCAGAGAGTATGTCGGAGCTCTCTGGCCAGCTGGAGTGTGAGGGCCCCAACCGACATCTCTACGACTTTGTGGGTCGGATCCAGTTGGAGGGACGCTGGTGAGCCCCTGTACATTTACACTTTTATCCTAAGCCACTTACAATTTGCCTGACTATTGCCAGACCAAGCTCAATCCTAGATTGCATGTTGGTCTGGGGAAGCTGCTGTCATTTTCTTCAGCACAAGAGGCGTGATCAACGGGCCTAGTTCAACTGACTCTGTACGCAATTGGCTGCTCGCCGTCGCTTCCCTGTCGTCATTGTGTTAAACCAGCCAATAGCGCGCCAGGGGGATAAGCCAGCTTGGTGATTGGCTCCCACAAAAACGTATCAGAAGCAGAAAGAAATGCATTGCTCTTCTCCAGACCCTTGTGCAGAGCAAACTCAAATCGCCGGCAGAATGGGCGGGGCTACCCAGTCTAACTTACAATAAGTACGTTTGTCAGAAGAAAGAGAAACAACAATATATCGCAGTCGGTACAATAAAGATGTTCATTGAAACAAGTGGCAAGCACTTACAGTTGCTAGGTTAAGACCTTTGAAGAACCTTCTGTCTAGATGTTGGGAAATGGACGGAGAACCCCCCCACCGACTAAGAGAAACCTCACATTAACAATCCAACTAAGTTAAAGTCTTATGTTGGACGGCACTATCGCTGTTGGTCATCAGACACTTCCTGAAGGGGACATGTTGTTGCCTGTTATTTTCTTACAAAAATCCTCTATTAAAACTTTGCATATTGAAATGCCATATACTGTATAAAGGCTGCTATATTCATTATTCATTATATTTCATTGACCATACTACACATTTGCCATACCAAATGCTCAATACTATAGGGTACGTCTTAAAAATTAAACACAACTAGTTGCCAAGGCATTTGGCAACAACAGCATACTTTGTTTGACAGCAGCGTCCAAACGAAAGAGGCTGAAAGTGGAACCAATAAGGCGAGACAGGTCTGACCTAAACAACTCGTCTGAGTTTAAAGTTCACTGCTCACAGAACTGCTTTTGCACGTAAGACATTTTAGAACTGAGCCTTGAATGGAGTCCCTTATCAGTCGCCAACCCCCCCAGCCAGGTGCCGGTGGGCTCGGACCAGCTGGTGCTGCGAGGGGCCACTCTGAGGAACACCCAGTGGGTGCACGGCCTGGTGATCTACACGGGCCACGACACCAAGCTCATGCAGAACTCCACGCGGCCGCCGCTCAAGCTGTCCAGCGTGGAGCGCCTCACCAACCGCCTCATCCTGTTCCTGGTGGGCTGCCTGCTGCTCATCTCGCTGGGCTGTGCCGCCGGCCAGTCGCTGTGGAAGAGGCTCCACGGAGACCACGCCTGGTACATGGACCTCAACTGTGAGTCCTTAGGGCCACCAAGGCGTGCATGGGGATACATACCAGTATCTAAGGGACTGGACACTTTATATACTGGGATACCGACGGACCACCCCATGAATGGTAGTTGCAATGCCTTAGTTCGGCCACAGGGGTCGCTGTGGCTGAGGTTTGACTGGGGTTTGGTGACTAATAACAGCAGGCCTGCAGACCCGGGTTTAGCCGCTCTAAACAAGCAGCACAAGGAAACTTGACTGCTGGTCAATAAAGTTGGCTCAGAAATAGAAAAAGGCCTCAGGGTCTTCCATTTGTAATGCCTAGGCTATTCAAATACTAATGATGCTAAATGATAATAGTATAATGGAAAATATCTGTTTGGGGAAGTATTCTTAAGAGACTATCCTGATTTCACATTTATGTTTTGCAATGAATATCAGATTGGCTTTGGCTGGGCAGCGGTTGATTTCCAAATATGGTCACGGCCCTGCGTGGTTCAAACCAATCAGATGGACCCTTGGGCTCTCTTGGCTCTTGCCAGATCGAGTCTGAAGTTATAAACAAAGATTGATCAGAGGCATATTTTAAAAACAGAAACATATATAGGAGCACATATTTAGAGGAGCACCTATTGTGGACGTCATAAAACTCAAAAGGATCGATGTAAATATTTCTGGTTTGGAGTGTATGTTTAGAATTATACTTGAAACGACATTAATGTTTAAAGTGAGGGTTCAATCTGAATGCCATTTTTCCTAGTGATGTGACTTTTTGTTTTGCATTTCTGGGCCCTGGTATGTTAACAGCTCCAGGTACAGTACACAACAGTACAGTACTCCCCAGGTCCTTACAGTACAGTACTCCCCAGGTCCTTACAGTACAGTACTCCCCAGGTCCTTACAGTACAGTACTCCCCAGGTCCTTACAGTACAGTACAGTACTCCCCAGGTCCTAACAGTACAGTACAGTACTCCCAAGGTCCTTACAGTACAGTACTCCCCAGGTCCTAACAGTACAGTACTCCCCAGGTCCTAACAGTACAGTACAGTACTCCCCAGGTCCTAACAGTACAGTACAGTACTCCCAAGGTCCTTACAGTACAGTACTCCCCAGGTCCTAACAGTACAGTACTCCCCAGGTCCTAACAGTATAGTACAGTACTCCCCAGGTCCTAACAGTACAGTACAGTGCTCCCAAGGTCCTTACAGTACAGTACTCCCCAGGTCCTAACAGTACAGTACTCCCCAGGTCCTAACAGTACAGTACAGTACTCCCAAGGTCCTTACAGTACAGTACTCCCCAGGTCCTAACAGTACAGTACTCCCCAGGTCCTTACAGTACAGTACAGTACTCCCCAGGTCCTTACAGTACAGTACTCCCCAGGTCCTTACAGTACAGTACTCCCCAGGTCCTAACAGTACAGTACTCCCCAGGTCCTCACAGTACAGTACAGTACTCCCCAGGTCCTTACAGTACAGTACTCCCCAGGTCCTCACAGTACAGTACAGTACTCCCCAGGTCCTTACAGTACAGTACTCCCCAGGTCCTAACAGTACAGTACAGTGCTCCCCAGGTCCTTACAGTACAGTACTCCCCAGGTCCTAACAGTACAGGACAGTACTCCCCAGGTCCTCACAGTACAGTACAATACTCTCCAGGTCCTTACAGTACAGTACTCCCCAGGTCCTTACAGTACAGTACTCCCCAGGTCCTAACAGTACAGTACAGTACTCCCCAGGTCCTAACAGTACAGTACAGTGCTCCCCAGGTCCTAACAGTACAGTACAGTACTCCCCAGGTCCTAACAGTACAGTACAGTACCCCCCAGGTCCTAACTGTACAGTACAGTGCTCCCCAGTTCCTAACAGTACAGTACAGTACCCCCCAGGTCCTAACTGTACAGTACAGTGCTCCCCAGGTCCTAACAGTACAGTACAGTGCTCCCCTGTTCCTAACAGTACAGTACAGTACCCCCCAGGTCCTAACAGTACAGTACAGTGCTCCCCAGGTCCTAACAGTACAGTACAGTGCTCCCAAGGTCCTAACAGTACAGTACAGTGCTCCCCTGTTCCTAACAGTACAGTACAGTGCTCCCCAGGTCCTAACTGTACAGTACAGTGCTCCCCAGGTCCTAACAGTACAGTACAGTGCTCCCCAGGTCCTAACAGTACAGTACAGTGCTCCCCTGTTCCTAACAGTACAGTACAGTGCTCCCCAGGTCCTAACAGTACAGTACAGTGCTCCCCAGGTCCTAACAGTACAGTACAGTGCTCCCCAGGTCCTTACAGTACAGTACTCCCCAGGTCCTTACAGTACAGTACAGTACAGTTCTTCCCAAGTCCTCACAGTAGCCGTAGACCCTCTGTCTCCCGTGTTGGTCATACCTTGCATTAGTATTCCTAGTAGTGAGCAAGTAATCATGTGATCTTGTGTTTGTAGAAACACCTTACTTCGGCCCAAAAGGACATTTGTTTTGTAAATTAAATATGTAAAGATACTAATCTTTCTGTCTGGGCGCAGATGGCAGCGCGGCCAACTTTGGGCTGAACTTCTTAACCTTCATCATCCTCTTCAACAACCTGATCCCCATCAGCCTCCTGGTCACCCTGGAGGTCATCAAGTTCACCCAGGCCTACTTCATCAACTGGGTGAGGCGGACGCGCACGCACTCTCACGCACGCACTCACACACATGCACCACGCACATGCACTCACACACATGCACCACACACATGCACCACACACATGCACCACACACATGCACTCACACACAGCAGTGATATGAAGTACCCTAACAGGCCTTCTCTGGCTCCAGGACATGGACATGCATCATGAAGCCACTGATACGTGGGCTGTGGCCCGGACATCCAACCTCAATGAGGAGCTCGGACAGGTACTCGGATTTAATCCCTTCCATGGTCGTTTATATGATATGAATTTATATATTATATATATTGAAGACCAAAGATCTGTTCCATGTTCATGTCCTTCCGCTCTGTTGAACCTGACGGAGGACCCTTTTAAATACGACGGCCGTGTTTTGCAGGTTAAATACATCTTCTCTGATAAGACGGGTACACTGACCTGCAACGTGATGCAGTTCAAGAAGTGCACCATAGCCGGGGTCCCATATGGGTAGGTCGGAGGTCACCGGGGTCCCGTATGGGTAGGACCCTAACCCTAACCCTTCCTTCATCTGACTGAAGGTTATGTGCATCGTTGTATTGTATCCCAGATGTACCCTTTGGTTTTGGGACTGTTTGATGTGAAGTGTCCCTCAAACATCTCTTGTTGAAGACACAACATGGCGGCTAGGGAGCAGGAGGAAGAGGAAGGCTTTGACGACCCCATGCTGATCTCAAACCTCCAATCCGGCCACGTGAGTAGAGGCCGACCCTACCCCTACCCCTAACCCTCCCTCTACCCCTACCTCTAACCCTAACCCTAACCCTAATCCTACCCCTACCCCTAACCCTCCCTCTAATCCTACCCCTACCCCTAACCCTCCCTCTACCCCTCCCCGTACCCCTAATCCTACTCTACCCCTACTCCTACCCCTAACCCTCCCTCTATCCCTACCCCTAACCCCACCCCTACCCCTACTCCTACCCCTAACCCTCCCTCTACCCCTACCCCTACCCCAGCCCCATGTGAGCTTGTGCCCCCTGTTTCCCCCAGGCCTCGGCCCCTGTCATACAGGAGTTCCTCACCATGATGGCTGTGTGCCACACGGCCGTGCCAGAGAAGGTGGACGGTGTCATCGTGTATCAAGCCTCCTCCCCAGGTCTGACTCCCAGCTTCGGGAAGATGTTGAGCTGCTACAGCAGTCATTGTTGCATGGGCCCTGCCTGGAAGAGGATGCAAACGGTGCCAAGTTACAGTTCTTACAATGTCGGCCTTTGCCTGACTGTTTAATACCTCTCTCTTCCCTAGATGAGTCAGCCCTGGTGGAGGCAGCCAGAGACCTGGGCTTCGTGTTGGCTGGTCGGACACCAGATTCTGTCATTATTCAGGCTGTAAGTTTGCTCTTGTGAATGTTGTTGTGACAGGTTGTTAAATAAGCCACGTTAAGAGTTTCCCACTGCTGCTATCTACGGGTCTGAATGTACATTTATTTTCTTTTGTTGTTATAGGTGAATCAGTACGTTTATTAGGTTTTATTTATTTTAATATTTAAAGACGATCCATTGTATTCTTCTAGTGTTTACGCTGATCCTGATGATATGGAACAGGATTAGGGCCACGTTTAAAGTCAGAATCCTGTCTTTTATCTCCTTTATCTCTGTACAATGTAGTCAAACCTTCCATGAAAATACAGACCAAAACTCTGGGCCATTGTTACCAATTATTAGATACATTAAATATAATATATATAATAGATTAAACTCAAGTCTGTCCGACTGAATTTTCTCTTTGGAAAAAACCTTATATTATTCTACTGTATCTGTATGACATTGCTGCAACATCATGGTCCACTCGGTTAATATATTAATTCCTGTGTTCTATTTCACAGTTTGGGGCAGAGCAGAGTTTTGAATTACTGAATGTCCTGGAGTTCTCAAGGTAGGCACAAGGCATGGAGCTGTAAAACTAACGGATCACTTTGATGACAAACTAGCCATCTGCTAGGAAAATGCATCCTACTTGCACAACTCTGATCCAACAGCCTCTTTGTTTTTTGTACAATTTATTTATCTACTTATTGTTCAATATCATAACTCTTTGTAAGCTAAGTAGCTCATGTTCTTTCCATACCGTCGAAGCTGAATCCAAACTGGTCGTTAGGGTTAGTAATCCTAGGCCGTAGGCCCGTAGTTAAGGAAGAGGACTGCAGGAAGAGAACATCTACAGCTCTGTTTTCAAATACAATTGGATGCATCATTCACATTCCATCGTATGCTCATGCCAAATTTCCAGCCTATATCTGCAATTAAAATTGGATGCATTTGTTTGAAGCAGTCTTTCTGAACGGCGGGCTCTCTCTGACGCAGGCTGGGCCTTACAGCGGTACACACGGTAGTTGGGCTTTGACACAGTATGCTTTAGAAACATGGTTGGTGATTGTTTCGATATGTAAACTTCCAGTAAACCAGTGTTTAAGGCATACCAATGCCATATTACCATACCAACCAAGCTCACCATATGGAAGACTTCTAGTTCTCAATATATAGGCAAGGCAAGGCAATTTATTTATATAGCGCATTTCATACTCCAGGTAGACACAATGTGCTTTACACAGCTAAGGCATTACCTCAAATAGAAGTACACAAGTAAGAAACATATCACACGTATAAAACATATCACCGTAATAGTACAAGTAGAAAACATATCGCAATAGTAGTGATAAAAAGAGAAAAAGTAGAGATTAAAACAATGAATAAAATAAATTAAAAACAGGAAAATGCCATGGAGAAGAGGGTGGTCTTCAATTGGGTTTTAAAATTGGCAATGGTTGGAGCATTCTTAACGTGATCAGGGAGTTTGTTCCAAATCTGGACTGCATGGTAGCTGAAAGCAGCTTCACCCTGTTTGGTACGAGTATATGGTAAGCATAATACCTGGCTTTTCTGTGGCCTGAGAGGCCTGAGGGGGATGTAAAATGTAAACATGTCAGATATATATGTTGGCCGCATCCCATGTAATGCTTTAAAAACCAGTAGCAGTACTTTAAAATGTATTCTAAAATAAACTGGCAGCCAATGCAAGGACTTCAGTATAGGGGTGATATGCTCTCTTTTGCTGGTCTGTGTTAGCACTCGTGCTGCAGCATTTTGAACTAATTGAAGTTGTTTAATGGTCTTTTTTGGGAGTCCTGTGAAGAGACGGTTGCAGTAGTCTAGCCGGCTTGAAATAAAAGCATGGACAAGCTTTATATAGTCTAACCCTAACCCTATACAGTCTAGTAAATCCATGTAGCTTAGTGGTAATGCCCCCACTCATGACCATGGGGTTGGGGGTTAGGGGTTAGGTTAGGGTTAGGGTTACCTAACCCTAACCCTAAATCCATGTAGCGTAGTGGTAATGCCCCCACTCATGATCATGGGGTTGGGGGTTAGGGTTAGGGTTACCTAACCCTAACCCTAACCCCATGTAGCGTAGTGGTAATGCCCCCACTCATGACCATGGGGTCGCTGGTTCAAGTCGAACCTTGAACAACCATTCTCTGGGACATGGCAAGACATCAAATAATGTTGACTATCATGTAACCTGATGCCACCATACCCGCAGTGGCGTAAATGTCCTGGCGTAAATGTCCCCCGCTCTGAAGTCCTGTCGAGGGGCACAAAATAAACATATCACCATGATGTTACGCTACTGCTTACTCGTCATACTGTACGACCCCTTCATGGTTGCATGGAACTATATTTGTTATAATGCTTTTCCAGTTTGTTTACATAATTAGCCTGGGGCTAGCTTGTATGATTTGTGCCCCTCTTTTTTGCAGTGCAAGAAAGAGAATGTCAGTGATAGTGCGCACGCCCTCGGGCCAGATCAGGCTGTACTGCAAAGGCGCCGTGAGTACAAACAATCAAAGCCTTTTCCCTCTTCAGGTAGCATTTCACTTTCTTATTTGTATCTTGTAGGTCTGTGCAATATGCACAAAGTCTTCTATCACAACGTGGAACATGTCATATCTCGATAACGGTTTATATCACGATAGGGCATGTTTTACATAAATTCTATGTAGAACATTTCTATCCAAAATAATCACATACCTCAAGACTACTATTTTATAATCCTATTAATAATATAAAATGAAAGTCACAAAAGTAAAAGTAAAGTAAAATTGCGATAGATATACTGTATACATATCACATCGAACAGCCCTACAGTCTTGAGAATCAGATGTGATTTCTGAAGATATGAATATGCATATGTCTGGTTGTTCTTCTAGGATTCTGTGATCTACGAGAGGCTGTCACATGCCTCCAAGTACAGAGAGGTCACCCTGGAGCACCTCCAACTCTTTGCCACAGAGGGTAGGCTGTTAACCCTAACCCTGACCCTGACCCTGACCCTAAACCTGACCCTAACCCTAAACCTGACCCTAATCCTAACCCTAGCCCTAATAAGCTTTATCCATCTACACATTATTTTTTAAATCCCCCCTCTTCTATAGTTTACAATCTTACATATTTTCACACCTAATAATATAGATGTTCTTATTTTTGTTGAACCTTTATTTGATGTCATTGTGATCACAGTTTGGTCTGCCCCCCCCCCCCCCCCCAGGGCTGAGGACCCTGTGCTAACCTCATTGTGATCACAGTTTGGTCTGCCCCCCCCCCCCCCCCCCAGGGCTGAGGACCCTGTGCTACGCCGTCGTTGACATCTCGGACGCCGCCTACGGGGCGTGGAGCGAGGGCCATCGGCGAGCTGCCAGCGCCCTCATAGACCGCCCCCTGAGGCTGGAGGAGAGCTACCAGCTCATCGAGAGGGTCAGTGACCCCCCCACCCCAACACTAACCCTAACCCCAACCCCAACCCCAACCCCAACACTAACCCCAACCCCAACACTAACCATAACCCCACTGAGGCTGGAGGAGAGCTACCAGCTCATCGAGAGGGTCAGTGACCCCCCCACCCCACCCCAACACTAACCCCAACCCCAACCCCAACACTAACCATAACCCCACTGAGGCTGGAGGAGAGCTACCAGCTCATCGAGAGGGTCAGTGACCCCCCCACCCCAACACTAACCCTAACCCCAACCCCAACCCCAACCCCAACACTAAAACTAACCCTAACACTAACCCCAACCCCAACCCCAACACTAACACTAACCCTAACCCCACTGAGGCTGGAGGAGAGCTACCAGCTCATCGAGAGGGTCAGTGACCCCCCCACCCCAACACTAACCCTAACACTAACCCCAACCCCAACCCCAACACTAACACTAACACTAACCCTAACCCCACTGAGGCTGGAGGAGAGCTACCAGCTCATCGAGAGGGTCAGTGACCCCCCCACCCCAACACTAACCCTAACCCCAACCCCAACCCCAACCCCAACACTAACCATAACCCCAACCCCAACCCCAACACTAACCCTAACCCCAACCCCAACCCCAACACTAACACTAACCCTAACCCCACTGAGGCTGGAGGAGAGCTACCAGCTCATCGAGAGGGTCAGTGACCCCCCCCACCCCAACACTAACCCTAACACTAACCCCAACCCCAACCGCAACACTAAAACTAACCCTAACCCCAACCCCAACACTAACACTAACCCTAACCCCACTGAGGCTGGAGGAGAGCTACCAGCTCATCGAGAGGGTCGGTGACCCCCCCACCCTAACACTAACCCCAACCCTAACACTAACCCTAACCCCACTGAGGCTGGAGGAGAGCTACCAGCTCATCGAGAGGGTCAGTGACCCCAACACTAACACTAACCCCAACCCCAACCCCAACACTAAAACTAACCCTAACCCCAACCCCAACACTAACACTAACCCTAACCCCACTGAGGCTGGAGGAGAGCTACCAGCTCATCGAGAGGGTCAGTGACCCCCCCACCCCAACACTAACCCTAACACTAACCCCAACCCCAACCCCAACACTAACACTAACACTAACCCCACTGAGGCTGGAGGAGAGCTACCAGCTCATCGAGAGCCCCCCACCCCAACACTAACCCTAACCCTCACTTCTCCCTCACCATAACCCTCACCCTCAACTCACCATAACCCTCACCTCACCCTCCCCCTCACCTCACCCTCACCCTAACCTCACCATAACCCTCACCCTCACCTCACCCTCACCCCCCCTCACCTCCCCCCACCCTCACCCTCACCCTACCTCTCAAACCTCCCGACAATTCTTCTGACTTCACGGCCGACATGTTTGTCGTATTCTTACAAATCCCAATCTGATGGTGATGGTGGGTTATGTGTGTGTGAGTCTATGTGCGTGTATGTGTGTGTGTGTGTGTGTGTGTGTGTGTGTGTGATGGTGGGTTATGTGTGTGTGAGTCTATGTGTGTGTGTGTATGTGTGTGTGATGGTGGGTTATGTGTGTGTGAGTCTATGTGTGTGTGTGTGTGAGTGTATGTGTGTGTGATGGTGGGATGTGTGTGTGTGTGAGTGAGTGCATGTGTGTGTGATGGTGGGTTATGTGTGTGTGTGTGTGTGTGTGTGTGTGTGTGTGTGTGTGTGTGTGTGTGTGTGTGTGTGTGTGTGTGTGTGTGTGTGTGTGTGTGTGTGTGTGTGTGTGTGTGTGTGTGTGTGTGTGTCCCGGCAGCCCTCGGTTGTGTCCCCAGTGGAGATCTGTTTGGCCTCCTCAGAGAGATCAGCCTTGTGCTGTGGTTCTGTCTCAACAGGACCTCCAGCTGCTGGGGGCCACGGCCATCGAGGATCGGCTGCAGGACGGGGTGGTGGAGACCATCGAGACGCTGCTCAAGGCCCACATCAACATCTGGATCCTGACCGGAGACAAGCAGGAGACGGCCGTCAATATAGGTCCACACAGGTCCATTACTAACCTGACTCTAGCCTAACCCTAGCCTAACCCTAGCCTAACCCTAGCCTAACCCTAGCCTAACCCTAGCCTAACCCTAACCCTACAGGCCCAGCCTGTTGCGTGTACAGGTACACCCAGGTCATTGCTCTACATGCCACCCTGTTGAGAACAAGCCTCTCTCGTCTGCACCTGTGGGTTGAAGAACCCAACACGGTCTCAGAGAAGGAGACGTTTGTCCTCTAAACACACAGAATATATGACCCTAATTGGGTTAGGTATTACATTTTAACTTTTATTTTGGCATTGGCCGCCTCTACTCGTCAATTTGAGACTGCAACACGTTGTCATTGTGTGAGGG
This sequence comes from Gadus chalcogrammus, assembly GCF_026213295.1. Classification (NCBI taxonomy): domain Eukaryota; kingdom Metazoa; phylum Chordata; class Actinopteri; order Gadiformes; family Gadidae; genus Gadus; species Gadus chalcogrammus. The sequence continues at coordinate 24,368,205 of NC_079416.1, forward strand.
ACAGCCACTATGTTGTTCTTCACATTGCTCTGTTGTGCGTTGTTCTTCACATTGCTCTGTTGTGCGTTGTTCTTCACATTGCTCTGTTGTGTGTTGTTCTTCATATTGCTCTGTTGTGCGTTGTTCTTCATATTGCTCTGTTGTGCGTTGTTCTTCATATTGCTCTGTTGTGCGTTGTTCTTCATATTGTTCTGTTGTGCGCAGTTCTTCTGTTCTGTTGTGCGTTGTTCTTCACGTTGCTCTGTTGTGTGTTGTTCTTCACGTTGCTCTGTTGTGCGTTGTTCTTCACATTGCTCTGTTGTGTGCAGTTCTTCTGTTCTGTTGTGCGCAGTTCTTCTGTTCTGTTGTGCGTTCCTTCCAGTCCTTTTGCGTCACTGAGGCCGCCATCTTGTCTCCTTGACCCTGGCCTCTCCAGGTCATTCCTGTGGTCTGCTGAAGGAGACCACCGCCCTCCTGATAGTGAACGGGGACACCCTGGATGTGAGTCAAAATCACAGCATCCCCGTTTGTGGAAACCTTGTCATTTAAATATTTTGACCAGGTGATTTACGTTACAAGCAACGTGTGTGTGTGTGTGTGTGTGTGTGTGTGTGTGTGTGTGTGTGTGTGTGTGTGTGTGTGTGTGTGTGTGTGTGTGTGTGTGTGTGTGTGTGTGTGTGTGTGTGTGTGTGTGTGTGTGTGTGTGTGTAGGCCACGCGAGACGCCTTAACCCAGCACTGTGGTTCGGGGGCGGGGCTCCGCGGGGGGCGGGCGCTGGTGATTGACGGCCGCACACTGGACCACGCCCTCAGCGCGGCGAGCCGCCGGGCCTTCCTCGACCTGGCGCTGTCCTGCTCCGTGGTCATCTGCTGCAGGTAGGTCTCTCCCCCGGGTTAGGGTGTGTGTATCTGCTGCAGGTAGGTCTCTCCCCCGGGTTAGGGTGTGTGTATCTGCTGCAGGTAGGTCTCTCCCCCGGGTTAGGGTGTGTGTATCTGCTGCAGGTAGGTCTCTCCCCCGGGTTAGGGTTTGTGTATCTGCTGCAGGTAGGTCTCTCCCCCGGGTTAGGGTGTGTGTATCTGCTGCAGGTAGGTCTCTCCCCCGGGTTAGGGTGTGTGTATCTGCTGCAGGTAGGTCTCTCCCCCGGGATAGGGTGTGTGTATCTGCTGCAGGTAGGTCTCTCCCCCGGGTTAGGGTGTGTGTATCTGCTGCAGGTAGGTCTCTCCCCCGGGTTAGGGTGTGTGTATCTGCTGCAGGTAGGTCTCTCCCCCGGGTTAGGGTGTGTGTATCTGCTGCAGGTAGGTCTCTCCCCCGGGATGGGCTGGCTTCAGTGGCAAACAAACCCTCCTCCAAGTAGGCGGGTCTAGACCCAGTGTGTCCCAGACACTGACTTCATCTAATAGTGAACTGGTGTCTCATAGTGAACTGGTGTCTAATGGTGTACTGGTGTCTCACAGTGAACTGGTGTCTCATAGTGAACTGGTGTCTCACAGTGAACTGGTGTCTAATGGTGTACTGGTGTCTCACAGTGAACTGGTGTCTCATAGTGAACTGGTGTCTCACAGTGAACTGGTGTCTCACAGTGAACTGGTGTCTCACAGTGAACTGGTGTCTCACAGTGAACTGGTGTCTAACGGTGTACTGGTGTCTCACAGTGAACTGGTGTCTAATGGTGAACTGGTGTCTCACAGTGAACTGGTTTCTAATGGTGAACTGGTGTCTCATAGTGAACTGGTGTCTCACAGTGAACTGGTGTCTCACAGTGTACTGGTGTCTCATAGTGTACTGGTGTCTCACAGTGAACTGGTGTCTAATGGTGTACTGGTGTATCATAGTGAACTGGTGTCTCACAGTGAACTGGTGTCTCACAGTGAACTGGTTTCTAATGGTGTACTGGTGTCTAATGGTGTACTGGTGTATCATAGTGAACTGGTGTCTCACAGTGAACTGGTGTCTCACAGTGTACTGGTGTCTCATAGTGAACTGGTGTCTCATAGTGTACTGGTGTCTAATGGTGTACTGGTGTATCATAGTGAACTGGTGTCTCACAGTGAACTGGTGTCTCACAGTGAACTGGTTTCTAATGGTGTACTGGTGTCTAATGGTGTACTGGTGTATCATAGTGAACTGGTGTCTCACAGTGAACTGTTCTCTCACAGTGAACTGGTGTCTCACAGTGAACTGGTGTCTAATGGTGTACTGGTGTCTAATAGTGAACTGGTGTCTAATAGTTACTGCTTAATAGTGTACTGGTTTCTAATAGATAGACCAGTGCTCCTTCTCGTAGTGAGTGAGTGTGAGGATTCATATGTCAGCAGAATTGTGAAAGGCCGGACAATGGGAAATAGAAGTGGTAGAGTGTGACTGTCTGTCCTCAAAGATACAAAGGATTATTTGTTTTAAAGGACAGCGTGGTGAGTAGTCCAGTGGTTTTGTGGCTCCTAAGGAGCCATCATTGAGAATCCCGGTTCCTTAAGGAAGCATGGGTTTTAGTTGAAGAACTCATATAAATCTCTAAATGAGTTAGTCTAATACAAGATATTACACCCATCGCGTTTGATTCCTACGATTCTGCCAGATAATCCAATATCAGCGAATCATTTTATGACTGATAGCCAACATTGGCCAACAATAGAGTGGCGAAGTCACGCCCCTTCCAGTAGAGCCCATGGGACTTATGAGATCGAAAAATATGAATGGGTTTCAATGGAGAGAAACCCATTCACAGGGGGTCACAGACGGTTGGATGGTGAGGGGGTTACAGACGGTTGGATGGTGAGGGGGTTACAGACGGTTGGCTGTGAGGGGGTTACAGACGGTTGGATGGTGAGGGAGGTTACAGACGGTTGGCTGTGAGGGGGTTACAGACTGTTGGATGGTGAGGGGGTTACAGACGGTTGGCTGTGAGGGGGTTACAGACGGTTGGCTGTGAGGGGGTTACAGACGGTTGGCTGTGAGGGGGTTACAGACGGTTGGCTGTGAGGGGGTTACAGACGGTTGGCTGTGAGGGGGTTACAGGCGGTTGGCTGTGAGGGGGTTACAGACGGTTGGCTGTGAGGGGGTTACAGACCGTTGGCTGTGAGGGGGTTACAGACCGTTGGGTTAGGGTCAGGGGAGGGGGTTACAGACGGTTGGCTGTGAGGGGGTTACAGACGGTTGGGTTAGGGTCAGGGGAGGGGGTTGCAGACGGTTGGCTGTGAGGGGGTTACAGACGGTTGGCTGTGAGGGGGTTACAGACGGTTGGCTGTGAGGGGGTTACAGACGGTTGGATGGTGAGGGGGTTACAGACGGTTGGCTGTGAGGGGGTTACAGACGGTTGGCTGTGAGGGGGTTACAGACTGTTGGATGGTGAGGGGGTTACAGACGGTTGGATGGTGAGGGGGTTACAGACGGTTGGCTGTGAGGGGGTTACAGACGGTTGGCTGTGAGGGGGTTACAGACTGTTGGATGGTGAGGGAGTTACAGACGGTTGGATGGTGAGGGGGTTACAGACGGTTGGATGGTGGGGGGGGTTGCAGACGGTTGGCTGAGAGAGGGTTACAGACCGTTGGCTGTGAGGGGGTTACAGACCGTTGGGTTAGGGTCAGGGGAGGGGGTAACAGACGGTTGGCTGACCTGGGTTAGGGTTAGGGTCAGGGGAGGGGGTTGCAGACGGTTGGCTGACCTGGGTTAGGGTTAGGGTCAGGGGAGGGGGTTACAGACGGTTGGCTGACCTGGGTTAGGGTCAGGGGAGGGGGTTACAGACGGTTGGCTGACCTGGGTTAGGGTTAGGGGGTTACAGACGGTTGGCTGACCTGGGTTAGGGTTAGGGTCAGGGGAGGGGGTTACAGACGGTTGGCTGACCTGGGTTAGGGTTAGGGGGTTACAGACGGTTGGCTGACCTGGGTTAGGGTTAGGGGGTTACAGACGGTTGGCTGACCTGGGTTAGGGTTAGGGTCAGGGGAGGGGGTTACAGATGGTTGGCTGACCTGGGTTAGGATTAGGGTCAGGGGAGGGGGTTACAGAGGTTAGGGTTAGGGTCAGGGGAGGGGGTTACAGACGGTTGGCTGACCTGGGTTAGGGTCAGGGGAGGGGGTTACAGACGGTTGGCTGACCTGGGTTAGGGTTAGGGGGTTACAGACGGTTGGCTGACCTGGGTTAGGGTTAGGGTTAGGGGGTTACAGACGGTTGGCTGACCTGGGTTAGGGTTAGGGGAGGGGGTTACAGACGGTTGGCTGACCTGGGTTAGGGTCAGGGGAGGGGGTTACAGACGGTTGGCTGACCTGGGTTAGGGTTAGGGTTAGGGGGTTACAGATGGTTGGCTGACCTGGGTTAGGGTTAGGGGGTTACAGACGGTTGGCTGACCTGGGTTAGGATTAGGGGAGGGGGTTACAGACGGTTGGCTGACCTGGGTTAGGGTTAGGATTAGGGGAGGGGGTTACAGACGGTTGGCTGACCTGGGTTAGGGTTAGGGGGTTACAGACGGTTGGCTGACCTGGGTTAGGGTTAGGGTTAGGGGGTTACAGACGGTTGGCTGACCTGGGTTAGGGTTAGGGTTAGGGGGTTACAGACGGTTGGCTGACCTGGGTTAGGGTTAGGGGGTTACAGACGGTTGGCTGACCTGGGTTAGGGTTAGGGTCAGGGGAGGGGGTTACAGACGGTTGGCTGACCTGGGTTGGGTCCCAGGGTGTCTCCTCTGCAGAAGTCTCAGGTGGTGGAGCTGGTGAAGACGGAGGTGAAGGCCATCACGCTGGCGGTGGGCGACGGCGCCAACGACGTGGGCATGATCCAGACGGCCCACGTGGGGGTGGGCATCTCGGGCCACGAGGGGCTGCAGGCGGCCAACTCCTCGGACTACTCCATCGCCCAGGTAACACTGGGTTTCTATATTCTACATGTATGCACTGGGAAGGAATGCTTTTAATCTCATCTGTGTATAGTTACAATAAAAAGCTTTCTATTCTATTCTTCTAACCCGCCCCAAATCCTTAGAGGTTGGAACGTTCTGTTTTTGCTAGAATATTATCGGAGACAAAGGCCATAAAGCCCATGAAAATGCTTGTGCCATATTCTTTTGTCTTAACTCACTTAGCCTTTCCTTTCCAATGCATTGTGTGGTTGCTTTAGGTCCATCCCTTCTCTAATGTTTGTTGACCATTGTCTTCCAGTTTAAGTTCCTGCGGAACCTGCTGCTGGTGCACGGAGCATGGAGCTACAACCGCGTGGCCAAATGCATCCTGTACTGCTTCTACAAGAACATCGTCCTCTACATCATCGAGGTTAGGGTAGAGAACATCACCCCCTACATCATCGAGGATAGGGTTAGGGTTAGGGTAGAGGACATTGCCCTCTACGTCATCGAGGTTAGGGTTAGGGTTAGGGTAGAGAACATCACCCCCTACATCATCGAGGATAGGGTTAGGGTTAGGGTAGAGAACATCCTCCTCTACGTCATCGAGGTTAGGGTTAGGGTTAGAGTAGAGAACATCCTCCTCTACGTCATCGAGGTTAGGGTTAGGGTAGAGAACATCCTCCTCTACGTCATCAAGGTTAGGGTTAGGGTTAGGGTAGAGAACATCACCCTCTACACCATCGAGGTTACCCTCACCCTATTCGTTACACAAGCTGACGTGATGAAGCTTCTGTCTGCTCTCATGACATGCTCCTCATTCTGTTCCTCAGATCTGGTTTGCCCTTGTCAACGGATTCTCAGGTCAGATCCTATTTGAGAGGTGGTGTATCGGACTGTACAATGTGGTAAGCCATCATTTCATCATTTTTTTTACTGGAAAATATTAGAGGCTTCTCAGCCAAATAGTTTGAACATTGGTAGAGAGAAAGGCGTCAGCGGGGGGGGGCTCCGGGCCCTGTCCCATGGTCATCCAACACCTCAGAGGGTTAGGCTAGACCGGAGACCACTCAGACAGACATCCCTCTGTAGTCAATGACATCAGTCTATTTCTCAGGTCCTTTAGATAATCAGTATACGTCTAAGTAAGCTTAACTTTAAGCATAAAGTATACAAGAATATAAGGTAAATATTGTTACAATGGAGCCAAATGTTAAACACTGTATCGATGTTACCAGGCCTTCCCTAGCCTGCATTCAAATGAACCCCCGAAGCCTCATTTACGTATAAATGGCCCCTAACAGAGACATCTGTTACCCCCTGTGGTTTCTCCTATCGTATGGTCTTAGAATGTTTATTCTGTAGGCTTCAACTTAGAAGTCTAATTTAACTAATCCATACCCCGGTTAAAATCAGACACTTCCAGCTTTATGATTGTGACTGTATATGCCACAGACAAATAAAGTGGAACTGTTAACCACTACAAATGCCTATTTTACTGTTTAAATTAATATTGCTTTCAGAGAACTCATCTCTTAAACACATGTGGTAAGTCATGGTGATTAAAGATCAGGTTAATAAACAAGGGATGAATGGATTTCAATCTAAGACCTCACTTCATATAACTAATGTATGATATGTAACTTCTTGTAACTATAATGTTTAATATGTAACCCCTTTGTACGTAATGAATGAATGCTAATGGAGAACGGAAAGGGCCTGTAGTCCAGAGCAGTGTGATTGGTCAAGGAAGTCACAGATGTTGGGGTTACCTCAGAGATCCCCGGTTTGGATGGGCCAGTTCTTTGCAAACCCATTCAGATGCTGCTGTTACTCTGTGCAGTGACAATAACGCCTTGATCATTCAATCCTAGTCCTTCTCAACCTCTCGCATTTAGTCAGAGTATTAGACCGTGGGTGTTCTCCCTGACACCAGCCTTTATTCACACGGTGAATTAATGTCTTCATCTTTGTTTAACTCTATTCATGCCACAGATATTTACTGCCATGCCGCCGCTAGCGATGGGTATATTTGAGCGCTGCTGCCAGAAGGAGACCATGCTGAAGTACCCGGAGCTCTACAGGACGTCTCAGGAGGCTCAGGGATTCAATGCAAAGGTTTAGATCTGAGGGAATGTGGAGGTCAAATGGACCTCTTGGCCATGAATCTGGTACCAAGGGTTAGGATTTTTTTTTTTGGTGTGCGGATTTAAAGGGTTAGGGTTAGGGTTAGGGTTAGCTAACCCTAACCCTAACCCTTTAAATCCGTGGGAATGTGGAGGTCAAATGGACCTCTTGGCCATGAAGCTGGTGCCAAACCCATAATGCTTGTTTTCAATGAAGTACTGTTTTCAGTATATTATATTTTAAACAATGCAAAAATAAATGTGTTCTAAGCAATGATTAGATAAGTTGACCTTCTCTTGTGCAGGTGTTCTGGTTCCACTGTCTGAACGGCCTGCTCCATTCTGCTGTGCTGTTCTGGCTCCCCCTGCTGGCGTTCAGACACGGTACACTCAGCCATCGGTTAACACCAGAGGCTTCCTATCGTGCAGTGCTACTGGAACTTTTAGTCATTCATTCACTTTATTCATTCTCCATTGAAACAGTAGTAAATATCTCTGTTATATCATTCAGACACGGTGTCGTAAGACCCTAACCCTAATCCTCCATTGAAACAGTAGTTAGGGTTAGGGTTAGGGTTAACCTTAACCCTAACCCTGACTACTGTTATATCATTCAGACACGGTGTCCTGGAATGGGAGGACTACCGACTACCTACTGCTAGGAAACATGGTTTACACGGTGAGTTTAAGAACGCCTGACCGATGACCGTTCATTGTCTCTCTCTAACCCCACTCTCTGCAGTGTGTCTGAACCCTCTCTCTCTCCCCCACTCCCTGCAGTGTGTCGTGGTCACGGTGTGTCTCAAGGCAGGCTTGGAGACGGCGTCGTGGACTGTGGTGTGTTCTGCTTTAAGCCGTCCCCTTCTGTTTCCTTAATATTGCCAAAATGTATAATTTGGAGAAATTATTATCATTAGTGATTATCATAAGGGTTTGACTTTAGGATTTACAATAGTATGTGCTACAGTCATCTTTAGTTTCACACATTTTCACATATTTCACATATTTAGTTTCTAGAGGCTCTTTAAAATATTGACAAAATGTGAATCACCATTAAAAATGACATTTTTACACCAATTTAGTATATTACTAACAATATTGGATTATATATATGTATCCCATTCTTATTACCAGCTTAAATCATATATCAAAGATCTATTTTCTTGACTGATAGTTGGTCGGACTCCGTGAGTGATGGACTTCAGGTGGGCTGAAGGCTAGCCCTAGCCCTAGCCCTAGCCCTAGCCCTAGCCCTAGCCCTAGCCCTAGCTCTAGCCCTAGCCCTAGCCCTAGCCCTAGCCCTAGCCCTAGCTCTAGCCCTAGCCCTAGCCCTAGCCCTAACCCTTCTCTCTGTAGTTCAGCCACGTGGCCCTGTGGGGCAGCATCGCCCTGTGGCTGCTCTTCTTCTGGCTCTACTCCAACCTGTGGCCCTCCATCCCTTTGGCCCAGGACATGCCCGGCGAGGTACGCCTAACCCTAACATTAACCCTAACCCTAAACCCTGACCCTAGCTCGGCGAGGTACGCCTAACCCTAACATTAACCCCAACCCTAACCTTAACCCTAGCCTGGAGAGGTTCTTCCAAACCTCACAACACACATTCATCTATAAAAAAAGGAACTGTTTATGTTTGGACCCTTTTGCTCCTCTTCCATGTAAAGGCATAATGTATGTGGTGTCTGTGGTGCTCCAGGCTGAGATGATGTACACCTCAGGGGTCTTCTGGATGGCCCTGCTCCTGGTCCCGGTGACCGCCCTCCTGCTGGACGTGGTCCTCACAGTGTGAGCCTCTCTCCCCCTCTCTGGGACATCTTGGGTCATCTCCATACACCTGTCATGGATAAACAATGTGGACCTAAATAGCTAAACATACACTTTATGGATTTATACTCTTAACAACTCTCGATTCTTAACTAAATCAGCATTAAAGGGTGAAAAAATCTGGTTGGACGTTATGGTTAAAAGATAGTATAGTACTTATGGTATAGTGTATATAATATGGTACAGTTCAGCATTACAACTACAATAAACTGCTCAGGACTACAATGAAGGCGAAAACGACTCTTGGTTGGAAGCAGTGTGGAATGTTGGCACTGACAGTTTTGGTTTCACATTACAAAGGAAGATAAGAGTGAATATTATTGATCTGTTCCTCTCCCAGAGTGAGGAGGTCTGTGTGGACGTCTCTGTCTGATGATGTAAGGCAGCTGGAGGCCAGCCGCCAGGACCCAGCAACTGTGGTACAAAACAGAAGGTGTGTGTGTGTGTGTGTGTGTGTGTGTGTGTGTGTGTGTGTGTGTGTGTGTGTGTCTGTGTCTGTGTCTGTGTCTGTGTCTGTGTCTGTGTCTGTGTCTGTGTCTGTGTGCTGTGTGCTGTGTGCTGTGTGCTGTTATTTACTTCCTGTTCCAGTCCTGGCCAGGCCATTATAATCGTTGTACCTGAGTCACTGCAGTTCAAGAACATGGCCTTAAAACTTGGTATTTCCAATTGGCACTTATGGCCAATCCTTCTATCATCAAGCTGTGTCAGTATGGGATCTACTGATTTTCCCGCCATAAGAAAAGCTTTGAGTACTGTCGTGGTCTACAAACCCCCATGTGTCACCATGTGTGATAAGAATTTGGTAACATGGCACAGCCAGCGTGGGATAAGGTTATCGACACATATGCTGCTTAACCTGTTTGGTCAGCAATTGTTCAGCTGAAACAAAGGTCCGAAACAAATGACCAAAGTACCAGTGGAGGATTACACGGCTAAGAGCAGTTTGGTGTGTTGGTAACATCTAGCTCATGTGTCGCCCCCCCCCAGCCTCTCAGAAAGAGCGCAGCTCCTGCGGAACGTGTTTGGGCGAGCGACAGAGCCCTCCTACAGCGAGAACTCCCAGCAGCAAAACCTTTTGCGTGAGTTGGACCAGCATCCTACGTTTAGTCTGCAAAACAATCCGACACCATTTACAATCCGCCACCTTGTGTTATTAACGTGTGACGGGCTACCAAGCTCATCTCCTGCCATGCAACTCTTGTTTCTCCCGCCACTCCGTCCACTAAAAGGCATGCAAGGGGTGACCTTGTCATCCCGGTCTAAAGGTCAGTCAGGTGGTTGCATAGTTGATGACGTCATGTGTTCAAATGTTTACTAAGGGGATGTAGACCCCCCCCCGTTTGTTTGGACAAAAACAGAACAGTCCGTAGAGTCGTCTGTCTAGTCTGTGATCTTCTTCTGAGTTTCGTCTCCCCCCGAGGTGTGTTAGCCCCCTTCCCTCCACCCTATAAAACTGGGATTCTCCACCGGGGTTAGGGTACCGGGGTTAGGGTTAGGGTACCGGGGTTAGGGTTGGGGTACCCGGGTTAGGGTTGGGGTACGAGGTGACCCTAGGGTTAGGGTACCGGGGTTAGGGTTGGGGTACCCGGGTGACCCTAGGGTTAGGGTACCGGGGTTAGGGTTAGGGTACCGGGGTTAGGGTTAGGGTACCGGGGTTAGGGTTGGGGTACCCGGGTTAGGGTTGGGGTACGAGGTGACCCTAGGGTTAGAGTACCGGGGTTAGGGTACTGGGGTTAGGGTTGGGGTACCCGGGTGACCCTAGGGTTAGGGTCGGGGTACCGGGGTTAGGGTTGGGGTACCGGGGTTAGGGTTGGGGTACCGGGGTTAGGGTTGGGGTACCCGGGTGACGCTAGGGTTAGGGTACCGGGGTTAGGGTTGGGGTACCGGGGATAGGTTTAGGGTTTGGGTACCCGGGTGACTCTAGGAGTAAAACAGCAGCTTCCATGGGGTACCTGTCAAGAATTAGATTTTGCTTTGTTAGACCCATAAACAAAATATATGATGTAAAGATTAACATTTGTTTAATTTGAATTGATTGTTTGCAGATCAATAAAGTATTCCCCAGCTTCTTCCATTTTACACGTCGAGGCCACTACAATATTGATATTGATACGAGTATATATACTAGTTTATATTTATAAAAGGAGGATCCTGGTTCAAAGGAAAGTTTTTGTTGTTTAGTGTCCACTGAATCTGTTCTGACGGGATATGGGCAGATATCTTTATCTATAGCTTTCCCTAATCTCTTCAAAGCATCCACCTATCCCTCGTTTTATGTTGAGGGGAATATTCTTTTAACACCAATTGTGTTGTTTTGTGTGGCAGACGGCTACGCCTTCTCTCAGGATGAGAACGGGGCGCTTTCCCAGTCGGACCTCGTCCGCTCCTACGACACAACGACGAACGACGCCGTACGGAGGTCAGCAGAATGAAGGATAAGAACCGTCCGCTCTCATTGCACTACTTTAAAGAACCCAGTCGGACCAGAGGTCAGCAGAATGAAGGATGAGAACCTTCCGCTCTCATTGCACTACTTTAAAGGACCCAGTCGGACCAGAGGTCAGCAGAATGAAGGATGAGAACCTTCCGCTCTCATTGCACTACTTTAAAGGACCCAGTCGGACCAGAGATCAGAGGAACAGTGTGCCTGAAGTCAGAGGCTCTTTTGTCCCTCCACAAGTGTTGCATACTGACCCCAATGGGTCTGTGTTTGAGCGCTCCACTTTTGAAGCTCATGCCAATGAAGGGTCAATCTTATCCACGGAGACCAGGATAATGTCGTACTACGCTATTTTTTTATTCAAAATGATTTTAACTCTTCTATTGTAGTTAAATATCTGTCACTGCTCTCTTAACTTCCAACACTTGACACGGACGTTACTAAACATGTCAGTTGGTTTTAATCACGTTGTTTCCACAGCTACTCTCTTCATACTTGAGTCCTTATGATGCTGCTTTATTGAAACGTTTTGTAACTGTATCAATGGAGGGTTAGGGTTAGGGTTATCCTAACCCTAACCCTCCATTGGTAGGGTAACCCTAACCCTAACCCTGTATCAATGGAGGGTTAGGGTTAGGGTTATCCTAACCCTCCATTGATAGGGTTACCCTAACCCTAACCCTGTATCAATGGAGGGTTAGGGTTAGGATTATCCTAACCGTAACCCTCCATTGGTAGGGTTACCCTAACCCTAACCCTGTATCAATGGACTTCATGATACTATTTCTATCTTGCACTTCAGGCACCAAGTTTAATATTTTAACGAGGAGTTGCCTCGTTAAAATATAATCATAATCAGCTCAAGTTACTAACCCTAACCCTAACCCATAATCAGCTCAAGTTACTAACCCCACTCTGACCCATAATCAGCTGTTACAGAGCATCTTTGAATTTGACTATATTTAGCACAATGGTGCTTACTAATAGTTTGACACATGTATATTGTACGTTTCTATGTTTTGGTTTGTTTTTAAATCATTTGCGTCCCATGTGAACTTGTATGTTTATTCACCATCATGTTTCCCCTCACGCATCCTTGATTTTAAAACACTAGCATACCAGATACATTATCATGAGGAAATAAATGATCACCCAATGACTGATCCATAACTTATTCACATTAAATGCATTCTAAAGCTGTAGTATAAAGTAACATCCTTGTATACAATCCATGTGTCAATAATACAAAAATATCTGTCATGTTTTTTGACCACGGTAACGCTGCAGCTGTTGTGGCGCTCTCGTGTGGCCACATACATTATTAAACGTTGACTACCGAGGGCTTTTATTGTGGTAAGACTTCCCATCACGGTAACCCGGAAGTATTTTTTCAGTAAACAAACTTATGAAAACTGCTCGAGACATATGGGCTTCTTTCAAGGAAAGTGACCAGCCGTTACAGGCCGTTTTGAAAATCTACCTCTTCTGGCATCAAAAGTGGGCGCGTCCACCTAGATGTGTGCTGGATCGATCAGTCTACCAGCCTACCCAGTAGCAAACGTTGCTCATCTATTCATCATACATCTAGGTGGACACGCCCACTTGATGTGAGAAGTGCTTTGTATCACTAATCACACTCACACCTGGTGGTATAATATGGGTCCTTTAAACAAAAACTCTTAAACCTTCTCAATCTTGTCCTGTATAGAATTGACCCATCATAAGGTTCCTATGAACATGTTGTAACTTCGTACTCTGGGATGTGTCTGAACTGTTCTAACGTTACAATCGTGTGTGTGTGTGTGTGTGTGTGTGTGTGTGTGTGTGTGTGTGTGTGTGTGTGTGTGTGTGTGTGTGTGTGTGTGTGTGTGTGTGTGTGTGTGTGTGTGTGTGTGTGTGTGTGTGTACTAATATAATGTATGTAGATCAGTTTCTACAGTTAGTTCTAAACACTGAACCAGCATTCAGTCTAGCCTAAGAGTTATCTATAGAAGCAACTCAATACTGGTAAGTCCTTATCTTTATTGATGGAAGCACTTGCAAGCACAAAATGTACAATCTCTTTATGATCAATAGTTCAAAGGTATGTGTTTTATCATTGACAGAATGTCTTCATTCTCCCTATTGTCCTATCAGCATTCCCCAGCTTAATTCAATCACACAGAGCAATGAGATTAATGTTAAATGTGACAAGTAAATAGTGTAAAGTAGTAAAGTGTCTCAAACAGCATATTATCATAGTATTTGTGGCGTCAATATTTGTGAAAAAATAAGGTTAATTACAGACACACAATGATGAAACTTTTCATTTCGACTGTTACTGTTAATACTGCTTAAATGCTCTACAAACCAACGTCCCAATAAGTTATTAATTAACAGCCTTTGAAAAATAAAGTCTCCTCAAGTTGCCCTCTCATAAATGTCAAAATGCCAGTTAGAATCCAATACTTTTGGATACTTATGGCACGTTTCCACCGAGCGGTATGGTTTGGTGCATCACGGTGCGGATCGGTACGGTATCGATGTCACTACGCTTACGTTGCTGCCGCGGCTATCGCCATCCGGCTTAAACCCCGCCGGCCATAAGGGAACTCTCTGCGGGGGAAAGGTGAGCTGCACCTAACCGCACCGGTGGGCTCAGTGGAAACGCACCACAGGGGTCGTACCTAAATAGTGTGTCCGCTATCCCTCATCCAAAAGCAGCCCAGCAGACGGCTCTGACTGCTGACTGCCAGCTGTGTGGGCAGCGGCTCTGCCACTGTCGCACCAAGGACTGGATCCTCAAACGACTCAAAGTGGCCTGCAGAGAGAGAGCCGGTTACCTGTTCTCCATCAATACAGAGCAGGGCCTGGCATTACAGACAGGGTTAGGGCTAACCCTAACCCTAACCCTAGCAGATGGCTCATTGGTTTGCCTTGGTGTAGTCTGTGGGTTAGGGTTAGGGTTAGGACCTGTTGTATGGACCCCCATAAGGGTCATTTGGGGGGTCGTTTTTGTCATGCAGTTTAGTATATGTTGCAACACAATTTTGCGAATAAAGTAGCTTAGAAGAAAAATCCCCATCATGACCCTTTGGGGTACCGTATATTCAATGTGGTCTTTTATTTTTCCTAATGATCAGAACTCTCCTGAAAATGAATTGTGAATGACAGATACAACAATATACAGTATATATATATATATATGACGGTCTCCTTATTCCACACTCCTCCTCACTGTCTTCAAATAAACATTGGGTTCTCATGGTAGTTGCTCCATCATTACACAAACCATATGACTCAATGATGCTGCCTTTCCATACTTCAAATGTAGTGTTTTCAAAAGTATATATATGATTTGAAAAATATATTTACAAATATCTTTTTAAGCTTATACATTGAGCCCTCTGTAATATTAGGGTAGGGGTTAGGTTACCCTACAGTGCTGAGAGCTATAGTCAATTTGAACTTTGAGTTGTCCGTTATTTATCTTTAGGCCTCTGCAGGATTTTGTGGAGGAAGGTGGGATAGACAGAGGGGGACGTTATAAAAGACCCGGATGAAGATGTTTCAGCCAGTAGAGTTGGAGGACGCAGAGAGAAGACAGCGTGCATTTTATTGAATGTTTTCCTTTCCTCTATTGCCCGTCATGGGGGGCATCAAGCTGTTCATGTTGCTCCTGCTGAGCAGCTATGCCTTAGCTCGTAAGTTTAGCACTATCCTCACCTCGGCACAACATGGCTGCCTTAACCATTACTGCTTACAATACTATTTTAATGAACACAATTTCTGGTAAATACTCAACACACTAATGGTAAATAATGATTGATGTGTAATGGAACAAAAATCTTTATATCTACATCTAAACTGGGCTGTTTATCCTAAAAAGATAAAAACATGTTTATAGTCATAGATGTCATATACGTATACATTGATTGGCATTGTCATTGCTTTAAATATATCAACTCAGTTTACATTTAAATTACTTTGTGGTCACATATTTAACTTTAGTCACCTATTTCCTAATTAACAAGCCTTACTTTTGTAATTCATTTTCTCATCTTCAAGAGCAAGGCAACGAGAATGCGGAGCAGACATCAACATGTGTCTGTAAGTCGATTTAAATCTGTTATCTGTTTTTCACACATATCTTGACATTTCTTAGGTTTATATATTTAAATATATATTTATGTATTTATGTGTGCAAAATTTCATGATTTCAATGCCGGTTCTCATTTTATGTTTGTAAAAATATTGGCTTTAGATTAGTTTTACAAATATGTGGCAACTACATGTGACACATTGACATCTGCTTGTGCTCTAAAGTAGACACAAATTGACCTGTTTTTTCAAGATTGCAGAGGCCAATGTACCCTGGTCCTCTCTGTAAATGGGTCAATGTGATAAAGCTTTAACAGTCAGTAGAGTTAGGGTTAGGGCTAACCCTAACCCTAACTCTAAGATAGAGCCTCAACAGTCAGTAGAGTTAGGGATGGGTTAGGGTTATGGACCCGGGTGAGGGTTATGGACCCTAGGTTGATAGTTAGGGCTAGGGTTATGGACCCTGGGTTGAGGGTTCATCAAATACATGTTATCATAACAATCAAGCTGACGGAAAAAGGGGTTTGATCACCACAGAATCTCCTAGATCGCAAAGGTGAAAATAAAAGACTGTTGAATGGAATATAAACAACAGATATGTAGAATACAATTAGTATGGGATAAAATACTGAGAAAATGAAGAGCAAAGAAAATAAACCATAAACCAATAATGCAATGATAACTGTGGCTCGTGACTAATTGTGACTGTGTTGTACTACAACAGTAATAGAATAATATTGCCCGTGTACCTTTTCCTTTATACAGTGGCCAGCCGATACAAGGCCTATAAAAAATATGTCTACCAGTATAGCACTCAGAGCCAGAATGGGGTGGTGGGGGCAGACAGCCTCAGGAACGGGCCCATGCTTACTTGTCAGGTAGGCATTCTTTTTTTATATAAAAAATACTATAATCATTTTTAAATCTATTTGATGATTTGACTTGGCTCAGTGAATTAAAACAGCAGTTATCTATCCCCCTGGTCCCCCTGGTTATCTCTCCCCCTGTGTCTTCACCACCCCCCTGCAGGTGGAGGTCGAAGTCCCCCAGGTTTGTAAATTCATTCTGCACACCAGGTCCTGCGCCCTCAGTGAGGTGTCCAGCATGGACGCGGGGGGGCGGCCCGTCTACGGCCCCGCGGCCACCTCGGACGCTTTTGAGGCTGCCATGGCAAAGTGAGTGCGATGTGTTTCTGAGGCTGGCATTGGACACACAGCAGGACACTCCAGTGCCATATCATTGACTGGTTTACATCCCAGATACGTTTTCAAAATGATCTCCCAGTAGCAATGCTGTACCACAAATACAATGAGTGGTGTGACTTATCTAAAATACTCTAGCAAATTGAATTTCTTCATATAATTATCTGGAACTCGATGCCATGATCCATTTAAATCATGGACAATGCAGTTCTGGTGTATAATGTTTGTGAAGAAATAGCATAAACAAAAGAGCCTAAGAACATTTTGAACGTGTTGTGTTGCTCCGTTCTCCATCGTCATCCAGGAACCCATTGAAGTTCACCGTGGAGCAGGTCACCACGGTGCACCTGTACCCTGAGCCAGATGAGCAGGACAACCTCCTCAACGTGAAGAGGGGCATCGTCTCCGCCCTGCTGGCTCCGGTGGAGGAGGAGCAGCACAACCGTCTCATGGTGAGGCATCCTTCTTCAATGTTCCGCCCATACTCATAAACATACATAAAAAACACCATACATCTAAATGTTCCACTTGATTTTCTTTTTTCAATATCACATATCATAAGTGAAATATTCATGCATTCACAGTATGTTCCTTTTAAACATAACAGACGTATCCTTTCCTCTCTCTTTGCCAGAACACTGTTCATGGTGTGTGCGCAACAGAGTACACCATAAACGCCCAGAAGGACATCGCAACTGACGTGTCACTGTCCAGAGACCTCTCTGGATGTGACCAGTTCTACGGCAGGGTGCAGGACAGCAGTCCCTTGGCCCTGATTCAGAAACTGGTAAACACACCCCCAAATTCAAATGAAGGTCAACATAAACATTAGACATGCAGCCAGTTGTGTCATATTGGGGGCGTATTAATTGATTCAAAACACATCATTGGGATCCTTTGCAATATGCTATTGCAGCAAGTGATGATACAACAACAATGTCAATCAACAGTGATTCAAGTGATCATACTTTACCTTCTCAAGGTTGCAGTGTTCATCCAAAGAATTTTAAATTATTTTGACTTGCACTGAAACTCACAAAACATAACATATCGAGTGGAACAAAGGTTTAATTTAGTTAGAAAAAAACTAAACATTAATTTCTGTATGGACCATTGTAGTTAGTAATATGTAAAATGTACAGGTGTTCTTCATATCAAATAGGCGTCAAGATATTGTACTCTGATTGTTTAACATTGCTAAATGGCTAACAATAGGGGGCCCTACAAACTTAAAATATACAAACAAATTATTTTACAACATAATTAATTTCAAAAGAGGAAAAAGACTGTTTCTTTATCTGTAGCATCAACCCATGGCTAAGTTGATCAGAAGCACCCAACATTGTAACTACCAGTTTGACAACCGGAGGAAGCACATGTCGGCAGCTGAATGCACAGAAACTCATGTCTTCCTGCCCTTCTCTCACAAGTAAGTCCCATCCACGTTAGAATCTATGTTGAGCATTGAGGCACAGAAAAAGGTCTCACCATTGTTGATTTATTTTTGGTTGCCTTGCAGAGACAATGGGATGTCATCTGTGGTCACTCAAAGGTTGACCTTACAAGAGTCTCAGAGGATTAATAGCAGAAACTTTGGTGAGGACAGCTTGGAGTCTTGATTAAACCTGCAGCATGTAACTTTGGTATTGCAGCTAAGAGGATGGATTAACATCCACGAGTCAATCCATCCAGAAATGTTCGCTAATGTTCTATGCTTGCATGGTCTGTTCTGCGTGCGTGTGTCTGTTCTGCGTGTGTGCGTCTGTACTGCGTGTGTCTGTTCTGCGTGTGTGTGTCTGTTCTGTGTGCGTGTGTCTGTACTGCGTGCGGGTTTGTGTACAGAGGTTGAGCCCTGGCGCAGCAGCTGGCTTCACTTCCAGAAGGCTGAGGGCAAAGCTCCGGTTCAGACCGGGGACGGTGTGCTCCGCACGCTGGAGGACTTGAAGGAGCTGGCTGGGACAGGCGGGGGCCAGAGGAGGGCGGGCCTGTTCCACATGCTGGTGTCTGGGCTGCGCGGGCTGCGGAACGAAACACTGAGCAGCGCGCTGCCCCGAATGCTGGACGCGTCCGCGGCACTGACCTGGCAGGCCCTCCTGCAGTGCGGCACGGCGGAATGTGACAGCGCCGCCCTGCAGGCGGTCCGGACCGTGGCAGGGATGCCCCTGGAGATGGACGCCCTGGTGCACGGGCTCAGCCTGCAGGGCCACGCTGACGCCGGCCGAGTGAGAGACATGCTCAGCACGGCCAAGTTCAGACAGAGCAAGGCCATTATGTATGCCCTGGCCTACACTGTGAGGAGGTACGGTACAACTAGCTCCTCCTCCATGTCTGTGCTCTGTGGTCAATGGGTTCATACACACACCGACACAGTCACTTTAACAGAGTTATTTGATTGGATAACAGCCCTGGGACTTTTAACTTTACGATATATATAACGATATAATGATCGTAAACTGTTAAACACATCTGAATCACACATGCCACCAAAACTACCGTAAAGAGACTCTTATTTTACTGGTTGGACAATAAATGGCAAACTACAGAAATGTACATGATCCAAAGTTGGGCTTCCCAAATCAGCAAGTTAAGGTCAGGAAAACGATTGTGTTGCTTGGTAACCCTAACCCAAATCCGTCTTTTTGCGGAATTATTTCTGTTGGCAGAGTCAAATAAATATTAAATAAACAAACAACTCACAATCTGTTCTCGCTAATGAATGGCACTTGTAGAACTGTTATTATCTGTGTATTAACGAATCACAGTATGATATTCAGTAAAACAGCACTCCCTCTCGTGTGATATTGCTTAATTGACGTACCTTACAGGTTCTACAGAAACAGTGAAGGACTCCGGATCCCAGAATTGACAGAAGTGTCAGACTTCATGGCGACTATATTAGAAGACTGCTCAGTGAACCCAGAAGAGTCCTTCCTTGCATTGCAGGTATGTGTTCAGACAATGTCTCATATCGTCAGGTCAACATTGTTGACAGGATGGTCCCGCGATATGTTCTCCCACTCATTGTTTTCTAATTTAAACACAGAAATCAACTACATTTGTCCAAGTGTTTGTTACATGTGAAATGAAGCAAAAGAATACGCTCTCTTTCTCCGGTGACAAAGTCGTTTCGCAACGCCTTTCTTCTTCGTCGTTTCTTCTATTTGTTTCTAACTCATGCTCCAATAATTGGTCGATCGATGCTTCGGATTTTGTGGATGCAACGGAATACATGACTTATCATTCTAGTAACATTTAAGATGATCGCAACGAGTTCTGCCCGTTCTGCCTCCATATTGTCCATGGTCAAATCAAAACAAACTACAGGGACAGCGGCCACACTTATCCCGCCCCTGGCAAGCCCCCCCCCAAACCCCCGTTGATTCTACTGATGTCTAAACAACATAGATGTCTGCATATAAAGCATCAAGTGGGAATCACCCTCAGGGACCACATCTCCTACAATTGAGGCAAAAATGTGTGAAAAAAAAGGCCTATAAGTGGAAAATTATTATGCTTGCTTCATAACCTAAGGAGGAAATTATTATGAGCACTTTATTTCGTAATACATGAACCAAAATGTTATACGTTGTAACATTATAGGCAAAATGTTATCATATTATGCAGTCAGAAATTTGTTACATTATCGACTGGGGTTTCCACATTATAGCTATGGGTTTAACTAGAAGTTGAGGTTGTGTAACCAGTATCAATTATAAAGTGGCCCATTGCCAGTATAATTCACAGTATAAAGTAAGAAATAGGGAAATTAAATACAGAACACAGGGAACAGAATAAGCAATCAACACAGATGACACATAAGTGAAGACACACTGGGAATGGGATGAAGAGTGACGAAAACATTGTTCTGAAATGAATCCCTTACCGTAAACTACAGGTAGTCGGTGTCATGGGTCGAGTCATTCAAAAAGATGGCGACCAACTGATTCCGTCCATCCTGCGGTGCGCCCAGAGCGACACGGCTCCGCAGTCCAACCAGAAGGCGGCCATCCAGGCCTTCAGGCGAATGAGCATCACTGATGAGGTACAGTAAGAAGATCACTGCATTAGCGTGCTCCACACCTTCTGTTCAATTCAAGGATGAGGATCTGAGCGTTAGCAGGCAAGACAACGCTGTTGCATAAATTAATTGTTGCACACACAGGAACAACATTAGGTTGAATTGTACATTACAGTGTCCTTGTTACAGAGTAGTTATTACACATGTTATGTGTGATGTCACAACACGTTATCACATGCACTTTTAACATGTAATAAAGTTATGGAAGAGCCCAACCTTAAACTTGTCATCTTGAAGTTCTCCATTTCCTTCTCTTTGGCTGTTCCTCACATTAATAATTTCCCCAAATGCAAAGGCTTTCATCAGTGGAGCATAGGCTAAATCACTATTGTGTTACATCATTTTGCGATAGATAGGGACTTAACTGACATGTATTAAGCTAAAAACGTTGGAGATCTTGAAGATATCCACTCAAACCATACTGGGAAACTTTTTCTCCCATTCCTAAACCCAGGGGCGGATCTAGCCATTTTGGGGCCCTAGGCAAAATATAGACATGGGGCCCTCATTTTTGAAACACGTACACAAAACAAATAACCATCCCAATACTCTTAGAATCGCAATAAACCCATAGTGCACTGCCACTCAACTCTCCACAGTAAAATCAGTTTCAGATTTCTCCAGCCTTTGCCAAAATTACATGTTTATTACTCAAACGAGAGAGAGAGAGAGAGAGAGAGATTAGAATTTCCATTCTCTGCCAGAGATACAAAATGATCTTGCACTTAACAGAACTAAAATACAAAATGGATATGAGTCTATGAAAACCACCATTTACATTTAAACAGGACCAATGAAAAGATTTTGTCTGTGGACAGGAATAACAGTGGCTGTGTGTGTGAGTGAGAGACAGGCAAAGCAGTGGTTCAGTGTGAGTGAGTGATTGACAAGAGAGAGAGAGAGAGAGAGAGAGAGAGAGAGAGAGAGAGAGAGAGAGAGAGAGAGAGAGAGGGGGGGGGGTGTTTAGGTGTGCAAGTGGTTAAGTTCTCCATCTTCAAATGTCCATTTTCCCTGTTGCCTTCACCATTTCATGTGAGTAAAACAGTGTGTGTGTGTGTGTGTGTGTGTCTGTCTGTGTGTGAGTGAGAGAGAGAGTATGTGAGTGAGTGACTGAGTGAGTGGCAAAGCTCTGTGTGTGTGTGTGTGTGTGTGTGTGTGTGTGTGTGTGTGTGTGTGTGTGTGTGTGTGTGTGTGTGTGTGTGTGTGTGTGTGTGTGTGTGTGTGTGTGTGTGTGTGTGTGTGTGTGTGTGTGTGAGACAGAAAGCATTTGTAAACACAAAGTCCTACTGTTGTCGTCTTCTCAAAAGGCTTCATATCAGAGAAAAGTGGTGAGCAGCAGTATAGAACCCCAACAGCAGAGCCTGTCGCAAGTTCAGCAGCGGCTGCTGTGGCAGCAGCAGGTGTAAAAAATGAAGTAAATTTCGGCAGTGTATCTGCAATTCTTTTCTTCTCAGCTTTTTGTTTTCGTTTAGCACAACCACTATCATAATTCCGCCGCTTCATTTTCACCGAGTCGCATCCCTCTGCTTTGGTTTGAAGTACGTTATTTCGCGCTACGCGCGTTACTACGTAATCATATTCTGGACTAGTCCAATGCACAATGGAGGGGGGCATGTGTGCTGGAAAATTATTATTTAGGCATTAGTTTGGCGTTATGTTGATATTTTTGTTTTTGTTTTTTACTAGAAATGTTGTTGTTTTTTTTACTTTACATAAGTAATGGCTGGGGGGGGTCAGATTTGGGGGCCCCTAATAAAGACAGATTTGGTTGGGGCCCTAGGCACTTGCCTAGGTTTGCCTAATGGAAGATCCGCTTCTGCCTAAACCAAACCCCTTACTGTCACTGTTGCATGATGCTGCAAGTTCTTATTAAAGGAGACATATGATGGTGTGTTCCCAACAAGTAAACATGCTGAATGAGTTCCAGAAAACATGTTTTTGATCGAGATGATTGCTAGAAATAGCATTTAGGAAGAAAAAAAACGCTATTCTCGCCTACCGATATTCCCCTCTGTTTCAGTCCCTTCAGAATGTTATGTTTCTGGCGTCTCTAGCTATAATGCAAATGAGCTGTCAGAGTGAATCACAGCGTGGAGGAGAAGTGATTGTTGCCGTCTGCGGACTCCCCGAGCTCTATATCCAAATAATATAACATAATATAATCTAATAATAATATAATATCTAACATTATATAATATATAGGTATCTATATTATATAATATAATATAATATAAAGGTATCCATATAATATAATATCACGGCCAAAAGCTATGTGTGCCTCAGATGATATTATGAATCATAAAGACTGCGTCTGACGTCTCTGGTACTTCCACAACAAGTGACCACAACAAGACTCGTAGTCGGGGTTATCTCGGCCATGGTGGAGAAGAATTGGGGGAAAGGAACTTTGGCTTTGACTCTCTGAAGTCCAGATTGAACCGAGACATGGAGGAGAAAGGGATTATACTCCCGGAGCTGATCCACAAAATCGTATCTATGCTGTGATTGGAGGGGGTGGGGGAAGTGGGTGGTAATATTCATATGTGCCTGCTTCCTACGCAGGAGTCGGGCCGAAACTGACTCGGCCATCTGGAGACTGTAGGTGGGGTACTTTCAGAAATGCATATCTACCTAAAAAAAATAATGCACAGACTTATTTCAAAGTTTGTATGCTTTTGGCTGCACGCATACAAACAATATAAATCGCCTTTATTTTTGTAAGTACTGACAATGGCACTCTCTTCCAAATACCTATGGAACACTAAGGCCGTTATGAGGGGCCTTTAACCCTCACCCTAACACTGAAACTGACATGACTTTAACAAACTGGTTGCAACCCTTGTGCCACAGATTCAGAATGTCCTCATGGAGATCTGCAGGAACCCTCAGAGCCCTGTGGAGCATCGCGTGGCAGCCTACCTTACCCTGATGAAGAGGGCAGATCAAGCCATGATAACACAACTCCTCAACTCCCTGGCAGGAGAGGAGGAGCCACAGCTCAAGAACTTCGTATTCTCTCACCTTGACAACATCCGCAATTCCCTCGACCCAGATATGCAGCGGTTAGGGTTCAATAATCATTTATTCATTTGTTCATTCCTTCTTTCATTGTAAAACAATGTTGTGAAAAGGCTATGAATAGCAAAAGATTAGTTTAATATAGATTGTTTTGTTGCCGTGGCCTAAATGTTTTGGTTACCAACTTCTCTATCCCTCCTGAAGAATGAGGAGCAACGTTGAGGCGGCCTGGCGAGGCCAGCCGTCCTCCTCGTTCAGGGGTCCCAGCACGTCGGGCAGCTACAGGCTGGAAACACCCCTGGGCTCAGTGCAGACTAACCTCATCTTCGATGGGGCCGACACGCTGCCAAAGGAGCTGATGCTGGAGACGACCCTCAGGGTCCTCGATTTCAGGGAGGATATCTTTGAGGTATGGCTGACATTTTATTACCACAATCATTTATTGTACAAGATTATTTTGGCGGGGCAAATTATTTAAGGCTATGATGTATTCATCTGTTAAGAATACTTATGTTTGTAAAACTATTTAAATATAGAAATTATGACTATGCTTATACCATTGCCAGGATGAATACTCAATTGTTTTTACTTTTGATAAATGCACAGTTTTTATGTAGTTGATGTACCAGTATATCTTTGTGCAGTAATGAATCACAAAAAAAAAAAAATTAAGGTCATATCTTCCAAAGTCTTCATCAGAATCTGTTATGAAGCCTGACAAAGACGAAGACCCTACAATGCTAACTATCTCTACTTACTGATCTGTTAAGTCACATTTTCTACGGTTCAGTATCTTGAATGAACAATACCACATACTTGTGGGAGTACATCAGTTACCAAAATCTTCCTTTTTCCACTTTACCCAATGGCATGGTTAATATTTCCTGATTAACTAGTTTTTATTTTCCTTTGATCCATTTTTGTAATCTTTACGTTGAAAGGTGGGCGTAGAGGGAAAAGGATTTGAGCCGACCCTAGATGCTCTCTTTGGAGAGAGGGGCTTCTTTCCTGAAGCCGCATCCAACTCCATGTACAACTCCGGAGCCTACAAAGTCCCCAAGGTGCTCCAAAGAATTTTCGACCGATTGGCCCCTGACGGAAACAGAATGAAAAGACAGGTAACGTGGTATCAGGGACCCATCATAACATCATTATGCAGAAACATAAGATATACATTAAACTCTGGGTAACCTCAACCTGAAACACCTGAAAGCCCACTCTTTATGATCCAGCTCCCACAGGACCTACTACTGGACATCAAGAACAGCTTCAATGCCCTTCTTCAAGACATCGGCTCCTACCCTCCCCCAGAGGCCACTGCCTACCTGACGCTCCTAGGAAGGGAGATGGGATACATAAAGTCCAGTGAAGTGAAGCAGATGGCTGATACTTTGTATACATACTATCAAACTTTCTTCAAGCAGCTACCCGCCAAGGTAAAAGCGTTTCAGCAGCTAATAAATATTACATTTTTTAATAAGAACATTTATTATTTATTGAAATTGGCTATGTTATTGTATATTTTCTCCGAACAGGCAATTGCTGCACTGACTTCAAGCACTGAAAATGACCTCTTTGCACACTACATCTTTATGGAAAATGTAATGTCATTGCCTACGGCTTCTGGCTTACCTCTCAAGTTCTCGCTGGCTGGGGTGATCAGCCCTGGCGCACGCGGAGGTTTGAATTTGGCTCCTGGCATGGTAGGTTTCTGCTGCTTGATGTAATCTAATGAAAATATCTGAAGATAGAAAAAGAGGGGTCGCAAAATACTAGAATCCTGTTTCTTGTATGTAAATTAATACAAAGCTAATATGATGTTATTATTCCTCTTTTTCACATTTTCTATATCTTACCATCATGGTATTCCTTGTAGCAGCAATTGTCTTTCATGCCTTCAGTTGGCTTGGAATTCATTACCCAAATGGGAGTGCATCTTCCAGATTTTGTTGTGGCCGGCCTCGAGATGCACACAAACATGCACCATGAGAGTTCCTTCAACGCCAAGGTCACCATGACCAATAACCAATTCAAGCTGTCTATCCCTGCCCTAAAGACAAACACTCTTTTTAGCTTCAGGTATGTGGTAAACCCGCTTCAAGTTATTATAAATGTGTTCAAGGAGCAATGGCATGGCTCAACCTCCATCCCAGAAATATGTAAATGTTGCTCATGATTTAAATGTAATTCTTCAAAATCAGCAACAAGGTACAATCAGTCTCGTCCAGTGGGATGGCCACTGTGCCTTCCATGGTGGAAGATAAAGTTGAATCTATGGAATGTGATGCCCTTTTCCCTGGTCTGAAGCTGTGCACTGCTGCGCGTTACCCTAACGTCAACTCCACAGATGAAACCCCCTACTACCCTCTTACAGGAGAAACCAGGTAAATGCTTATCTGTGTTATGATAGTGGATGCTTATTAACTTAAAAGTTTGTCAGAGAAATATTGACACACACTGGATGTGTCAAAGTATTGTCTACTAAAGGTTAGAAATACCCCCAGAGTCAAGCAAGAAGGCTCATCTTCATTTAATGTCATGTTAGTTTAAGACTTCTAGTTGGATAATCTCTGAAGATTTAATTAACCTAACACAAACAGGATTCACAAGATCAAACACTGAAAAGGGTTAGATGGGAGCAAACATAAAATAGCCTAGTTTATCCTTATTAAGATGTTCAATCGATGTCTAAACTGACCAAATGATAATATGATCTTTGAAACCTTTATTTCACTGTCAGGTTCGCAATAGAGATCCAACCCACAGGGGAAGTTTCAGAGTACATTGCCACCCTCACCGGAGAAACACTGCGTGAGGGTAAAGACGGTCGCCATAAAGTGGACTCTTTGAAGCTCTCTTTGAAGGCAGAAGGTAGGGAAATGGAATAATTAAACTCCAGCTTTTTAATATAATAGCACTGTGTACTAAATTCAAGTTTCAGCATCTACAGATATTTAAAAATATACCCTTTTTACATAGATTTCAACGTGGGACATTACATATTTTTTTTGCAGTTATTTTTTAAAGATGCTTATCACTGGGTATTAATGACGTGGTCAAAATAAATCTTTTCAACACTAAGGGCCCTATCTTGCATCCGGCGCATTGACTTACTCTCTGGCAACTGGCGCAGAGCGTTCTTTTCCCTCCTGCGACACGTGTCGGTAAATTAGGGAATGATCTTGCGCCCCAAGGGGCGGTTCGGCGAAAGGAGGAGGCGTGTTCTGGCGCAAACGTTCCCTGGTGCTATTTTTCAGTTTTTGAAACCACTTGCGCCACAAACCAGGAAATACCTGGTTTAAAGTCAGTGGCGCGTTGGTCAGATGCTATTTTAAGGGCGCATGCATAATGTTGCTTGTGCACCTCGCGCATACAGTTTGCTTCTCTCATCTACCTAGCCACACATTCTTGGGAAATTATTTGGGAAAGAACAGCTGATACCGCGGTAATGAGTTGTACTTTTAAATCAATGCATCTGCAAACACCGTACAGCAAACACATATTATCCTGACACAGTCATCGTGTACATGCCCATAACTGTTAGGATTGATGAGTATTTGATCGTGAGAAAACATTGTATTACCGCGAGTGAATGTTGAAAAGAATGAATGAATTGTGTGCATGTGTTAAAGAATTAATGAATGCGGGCGCGCGTGTGTGCATCCATCTGTTTAACAGACGAAAACTGAACACGTAACGCATAATACAGTCCATGGCAATGTATATTAACGGGGGGACACATATAAGGGAACTGAAGTCGATGATGATAATGCATACAATACTGATAAGAAACAATGTTTATAATGTATTGCGTATATCATTCCACAGTTGCCGCATATCATATGTGTGTTAAGTTTTCTTTGCTGAAATTTATTTAAGGACTTTGTATTTCTGAAGTTGTGAAAGAAAACCTTATTCTATGTGTGAATTAGGCCATATTATTTGGCAATTATTTGTAAACTGAGCCATTTGAAGTTTGAAATTCATGTGCATCTTTCTCATCGGAGACTGCAGACACGCTGTCGAAATATCAACTAGTCAGATTCAAATGTGCTCAAGGCTCTTAAAGGGGATGGGAGGTGGCACTCTCATTGGTTTATTGCACGTTACGCCCAAACCACACCTACGGGTAATTAGGCTACTTCAGACCAACCCTTTTTAGATTTGCGCCGGGCGCAAGAGTAATTTTTGCGCCGGTAAAAAAGCGACATCGCCTTGGAACCGGCCACAAAGCAACTTGCACTTGGCGCTTCTCACTTGCGTTTCAGACCGTTAAAATAGGGCCCTAAGGATGTGGTTGAAGAGCTAGTCACCTGGTTTGTTGCTATGATTTCTATGGATGTTCTGCCAGTACATGCAATGATTATTAAAACACATTTCAGAATTCCCTATGTCAACATAGATGGAGGAAACCTAGGCTTAATTTAAGTAGAGATTTTGTAATGAGTAAATATTCTCTGAATCAACCAGGCACTGAATCAAAAGAAGCAACAGCCATTCTGAAGTACAACCGCAACAAGAACATTTTTACAACTGAGGTCAACATCCCTGATTTTGACATGGAGCTTGGTATAAAGCTAGCTGTGACCGACACTAACGTTAAGGGCAAGAAGATGAAAGGCGTCACCTTTGACGTAACCAACAAGAACATCCCACAGCTGACCCTGGTGGCACGAACCAGGTAATTCTGGACTTCAAAGGTAAATTGACGGTTGGTATGAGATTTTATGACACTGTCTGACATGGAATGTCTTGTTTTGTTTTTTTTACAGGCTTGAGATGATGAAGAACGCAATGTTAGAACTCCAAATGGCTATTCCTTCCCTCAAAGCAGACAGCGCTCTCACACTGACCCTGAAGAACGACGATGCGGTGATCATGGCTGTAGAAGCTGCCCTTAACCTCCCAGAGACCACCTCTGTGCAGAAAGTGACCCTGATATATGGTAAACGTCAACCTGACTACGACAATCCGGAAATTATGAAAATGTATGTGCAAATCAATATTTCTTATTCATACGTTTTTTCAAATTTCCTTTTTTGTTCCTCTGTTGGATTGTTTGTAACCCTTCACAGATGACAACAAATTTGAGGTTGAAATGAACTCTGATACAAATTCAGACATCCAGAAACTGATTCCAAATATAGAGAACTACCATAGGCAACTGCAGCAACACATTGATGCCCTTCTGGACCAAAGGGTGGCCCAGACTGACATGAAGCTGCGTCACATTGTCACAAAAGGCATTGAGGTAAATTCTTGAATGAAGAATTATTACATTTTTTATTACAATTATCACTCAGTTTATTAAAAAAATTGTAATATTAGTATTTATTTAGTGATCTGTTATTTATTGTAATGTACCCCATAAAGGCAGGTAATATTTGGCTGGACAAGTTGTCTGCAAGCATCCCCTCGATAGAAAAACTACGGAGCAAGAGAAGCATCTCAGATCTTACCTTGCCTGCGCTGCCTGAAAGATTGTTTTTTCAAGCGTAAGTTTTCACTGGATTGAGCTCTTACAGGGTTATGTTAATACCACTTTGATGAATAGACTAACTTTGAAAAAACATAGCATGTTTCAAATACATGAATTGTTAATATTTGTATTGAAATGATGTGTGTTTTGACTTCTTAATAGAGACAGTTTATTCAGATACCAGTTCAACAAGGACAAGATGGATGTGAACATTCCTTTACCCCTTGGAGGGAAGTCCTCAGAGGAGATACATTTCCCAGCCACCTTATCCGTACCGAACATTAATATACCAACACTCGGGGTCCACATTCCTGCCAAAACCTATCCAGTACCAACGTTTACCATACCACGATCCGTGGACTTCACTGTCCCTCTCCTGGGTCTTTTTGAGGCATCCACAAAGATAAACAGCAACCTTTACAATTGGGAAGGCAGCATCGCTGGGGGTAACAACACCATGGATGTACCCAACTACATTGTCCAGTACAAAGCTATGGCCCAGTCCCCTTTCAACCCATTGTCATATACAATTGAAGGTAAGATAACACAGAGTTAAAATTAATAATTGAACAGAACCATTTGTGCTTTGTTACTCGATAGAAAAGGTTAATAAGATGTCAGCCTTAACCTTTTCTGTTCATTAATACTGACATTACTCTCTTTTTTGTTTGCTGTTGAAGGTACCGGGATGGTGTCTGGAAAGGTTGATAATGTAAAGTATATCTTGAATGGCTCCCTTAGCCATAGCCTCATTGATGCAAGCTTCAGCATTTCTGAAGGTTTAAGAATGATAGACAATCTAATTGCAAGGGTAAACTACAAGCTCCTAGTATCAAGTCCTCTGGGGCTGCAGAGCTCTCTTGATTACTCTGCCATATCGACCTCCACTGCAGATAAAGTCACAGGAGATGGCAAATTGGATGGATTGCTTGAAATAGGTCCATTGCATACCACTGCCACCTACACACAAAGCTACATCCTCCTTCCTCAGGTCAGAGAAGGCAGGGGAGAGTCCAGCCTGCGTATCAGCTCACCGCTAATCCAACTCAACAACATTATACAGGGAGTTTATGCAAACAATGAATTGAACATTGTATCCAAAACAAATGTACAGGATCAAGTACTGCAGCATGTGTCAGAGCTTAAGTACAAAGGTGCACAGGTGACCCTGAAGAGTAATGTGGTTGCAGCAGCTCTGGGTAAAATGCTTAACAACAAACTTGAGCTTGGCTTGTCCAGTCAACTGGTGATTTTCAGAATCGAGTCCCAGGCAGATGATGCAACAAATAGGGCATTCTCCCTCTTAACTGGTACTGTGACTTCATATGGACTCGAAGTCAATTCGGAAGGTTCACTAACCTCTAATGTAGGTCGCGCTCTGCACAAAGCTTCGTTAACAATTAACCAAAATGGTGTAACCACCAGTGGAACTAATAACATTCAGTGTAGTCCTGTAACATTTGAGAACGTCTTTAACAGCAACATAGACCAGAGTGGAGTGACCCTCTCATCTCTATCAAAGGCAATGGCTGAGGAAGCTAGGGGAGAGCTGAACATTGAAGTCAAAGTCACAACTACAGAAGCATCACTGAATGGCGTCTTCAAGGGCTTTGCACACGATGCAAGCACAAGAAACAACCTTAATTTCCTGTTAAACCGAAGGACTTTGAGCATTTCCAGCAACTCAATGGGATCACTGAAGCAGCGAAAAACTGAAAATAGCCACACACTAGTTCTCACTCTATGGACTGCAGATCTCCACTCCAAAACAGACAACTTTATCTGTGAAGATGTTTACTACAAACATGATATCAAGATTAATATGAAACCATTTGTCATGTCAATAGATGTAACCAATGATTTGAAGCTCCAAAGTTTAAATTTCAACAATGAGGGACACCTGCGACTGCAGCCAATAATGATGGACCTAACGGGAAGCTTGAAAGGAGCCAATGGAGAGGTAGATCAAATCAAACATACATACCAAATCAAATATGCAGACATGGCAGGGACCATGAATTCGAGTACATCTGGGAGAATAATGGATGTCAAGCTGAGTCACAACTGTGAATTTGAATTTGCTGGACTTGCCTCCAAATCCATATGTGAAGCACAAGTCACCTCTGAATCCTTACGCTTTGATGGCAATATTCGCACCATGGCTGTGCCATTTAGTTTCACCCTGGATGGACTTATCAATAGCGATGGAGAATTAAATCTATTTGGAAAACACACTGGACAACTTTATAGCAAGCTGCTGATCAAGGCTGAACCAGCCGCCTTGGCATATTCCCATGACTGCCAGGTATCAACCAAGCATACGTTAGAAAGTGGCGTGTCCTCTGCTCATATTGATAACAAATGTAATGGGCTATTAACGCCCAGCAAACAATCTCTGAACTGGAAGTCTCAATCCAAAATGAATAGGCACGATTACAATCAGGAAATCAATACTTACAATGACCCTGCAAAAATTGGATTTGAGTTTTCTGGCGTACTTCTTACAGACCTTTTCAGTCAATTGAATTACATTAGAGAAACAAAATTGCCAGAAATACAAGAGTTCAAGACCTCCGGTTTTCTAAAGTATGATAAGAACAGTGACTGCCATACTGTTGAGATTCCTTTCATAGAGAGCCTGCCTGCTGCGTTTGACATTGTGAAAGAAGCTCTTCTGAAAGCTTTAGAATCTCTGCAACAATATGTCAACAGAATTGATGTTAATTTGTTGATTAAACAATTCAGAACCAGGCTAAATCAGATACCTATGGAGGTGAATGATCTTATAAGACAAATGGATCTAGAGATCAAAGTAAAAGAGATAAAAGAAAAGGTAACTTATTTGACAAAGGACTTTTCTGTAACAATAGATGACCTGGAACTTGCTGTGGAAAAACTGAAAACCGACTTTGGAAAAACAGTAATTGAAATTGCCCACAAAGTCCAAAATGTAATTTGTACAATCAAAGACTTTGTATCATCAGGAGACTTTTATGATTTCATGTCCAATACACTCTCAAAAATCGGGAATAAACTCATGGACTTTGATCAAAACTACAAAATTCGACTCACACTTATCAAAGCATTAAATTCTATGGAGGATATTGTAAGCCAGATTGATTTGAAAAAACTTACAGAAAGCAGCCTTGCTTGGCTGCAGGATCTCGATGCTAAGTACAATATCTTGGAAAAAATTAAGAAAACCATCGCTACATCAAAACACATAGTTGAGACTTTTGATGTCAAAATGTTTTTCCAGGATTTAAGAGATGATATTATTTCATTGGATATACCTCAGTATGTTCAGCAACTTTCTTACGACATACCCTACTCTGATATAACAAACGTGATTGAGTCTATGAAAGATATTCTTATCAATTGGATTGATGAATATGAAATACCAAACAAACTCAATGCAGTGTATTTCTACATTAGGGATCTTATTGTTAAATATGATCTTGATGAAAAATTTAAGGACTTATTAGATCAATTAGTGGTGCTCATTAAAGAATTAGAAATTGAAAAAACTGTACAGTTAGCAGTTGATCATTTGAAAGCTCTATGCAATAAATGTCAATATATCTATGATGAAATTATGCAATTCATTTTTCGTGTAACTGAGCAATTTAAATTAATTGACTGGAAGCAAATCTTTCAGGAGCTAAATAGAAGCATCTCATCAATACTAAATTCAATGAAGAAATTTGATTACAATTCATTTGTTGACGAGTCTAATGAGAGGATAGCTGAAGCAATTAAGTACCTTAATGAGCAGATTAAAACATATGGAATAGTTGATAAAATAGAGGCCACTAGGGACTTTATAAGAGAAAGACAGACTTCAATTATCAAATATATTGAGGAGCTCAAAAACACTAAAGTTGCTGAGGTTCTACAGAAGTTCTATGATGTGATTAACACCACAGCTTACATTGACATGAAGATGAAAGTGAAGGAAATCTTAGAAGACACCAGGCAAAGAGTCCTTGGAATGGACATCAAAGATGAAATCTACATCCACCTTCAAAGGCTGAGTGAGTTCTACTCTAATATGATCACTTTCATCTCTGAAAAGTTGAGTAAACTAATGGCACAGATTCACAAAATATCAAATGAACAAGACATCATTCATCAAATTGAAGAGGGCATGCTTGGTGTTCTGGATGCTCTGAAGAGAGTTGAAATTGTAGCGCCATCTTTCAAAGTACCACTTACGGACCTGACCATTCCCCAATTCAAAATAAAGCTGAACAAACTACAGGAGATCAGCATACCAGATAGAATTTCAGTTCCCGGATTCACTATCTTCAATTTCGTAATTCCTTCATTTACCATTGATTTTAAAGAGATCAAAACAGACATAATTGCAATAATAGACCGCATCAGAGAGTATGAGATCCCAATGATTGAGCCTGATGAAATCTTTGGAGATCTTAAAGTTCTCTACTTGTTTAATCTGCCAGATTTGACTTTGCCAGAAATTACTCTTTCAGAAATCAAATTTCCTGTGATCAACATTCCCAAATTGAATCTGGGAGACTTTAGTATTAAAATGCTTCCCATTCCAGAGATCACAGAGATTCCTGAGATACCCAGTGAAATTTGTCTTCCAGTTTTTGGCAAGCTCTATAGTGAGTTTAGACTGGACTCTCCCTTTTACACCCTTGTAACAACAGTACTTATCCAGAACTCAACAACTACTTTCAAAACCCCGCAGTTTACTGCCTTTTTAACCTCCAAGGGAATGTCAAATATAGATCTCCTTGACTATTCCTTAGATGCCATGGCTCGTGTAGAAGCTCCCAGAATGAAGAAGTTGATGTTGACAGAGACTTTAAAAGTCACTCATGTAGCCTTTTCTATTGATCATGAGGGGTCATTGACCATAACTGGACCATCTGCTGAAGTAGCTGTAACCACCACTGCCAAGATAACTACTAAAATGAATTCATGTAACTTGGTCAACAAGGGAAAACTTACACTAAATAGTGGAGTCACAGCAGCAGTGGAAACCACCTACAATCATAACCTGAACATTCCAATGGCGGAAATCTCAAGCGAAGCAACAATGACACAATATATGGAAACCAAAATAGAATCTGGTATTGTTTCTGGAAATATTAAAAACATCGGAAATGGAAAATGGTCCATTCAAGACTATTCTGATGAAGGCACACATAAATGTGATCTGGAATTCACTGTCAATTTTGGCACTGCTACCTTAACCATAGAGGGAGAAACTAAAAGTAATGCCATACAATTTAAGAAATATATCACTGCTGAATCAGTAATACTAAGTCACATCATTGTTGATGCAAAAGCTGAGGCTGAACTTCCATTTCTTAAAAGCAGCGTCTTTTCTTTAAAGGGCGAGGCACATGTTGAAGACTTGAAAATTGCACTGACAACGTTTTATGATGCTGAACTCATTGGAAGATTGAGTGGACCAGTGTCTCACTCTTTGGAATTCTTGGTTCAGCCTTTTGAAATAGTGTTAAATTGTAAGAATAAATGCAATGCCAAAATCTCTCTTCCGCTCAAACTCACTGGAAAGTCAGACTTCCAGCATGACTTTGGCCTAATCCTTAATCCGGAACAGCAACGGCTTGGTTGGGCTGCTTCAACCAGATTTAACCAATATAAGTACAATCACAATTACACAATGGAAAACAATGATATGGAATTGTTCCTACATGCCACAGCATATGGTGAGGCTAATTTGGACTTTTTGACTCTTCCCCTCAGTATCCCAGAGATAACCGTTCCTTACCTAGAAATTAAAACACCTGAATTGAAGGAATTCTCTATTTGGGAACATGCTGGCATAGGATCCGTGTTAACCACTCCCCAGCAAACATTTGATATGAACCTGGACCTTCATTTCCATAAGAACCCACAAATGCAAAGCATCAATGTCGATTTGGGACCAATTTACAGTGCAATTGGTGATATTCTCCCTGGTACCTTTGAAGATTATAGAGATATGTTGGTTAATTGTCTGAAGGATTCCTATAACCAAGCAAAGAAACATTATACCAAGCACAATATTGAAACTCCTCGCCAGCCTCCTCGAAACTTCATGTTCCCTCAATATACAGTACCAATACTTAATATTGAAGTTTCTGCCTTTACGGCAGAGATGCCAGCTTTCAGCTACTTTGTTCCAAAAGCGTTCAGTACACCAAGTTTTAAAGTTCCAGTCATAGGTTTCTCTGTGCCATCCTATGCTCTTGTTCTGCCATCGCTAGAACTGCCTGTCATCCATCTCCCTGAGACGCTGAACAAACTTACCCTACCTACTATTACTCTACCTGCCATTCAAAACAAAATCTGGATTCCATCACTGGGTAATGTGTCTCATGAGTTCTCTTTTAAGTCCTCTCTGATTACGCTGCGGGTGAATGCTGACCTTTTTAATCAGTCCGACATCGTGGCACAATTCGGAGCTTTATCAACTTCGGTTTTTGATTTTTTAAATGGAAAACTGGACGGAGCTGCTAGTTTGACAAGAAAGAGGGGAATTGAATTTGCTACATCTCTGTCTGTGGTTCACCAAAATCTAAAAGCAAATCATGTCTGTGCTGTAAGCCTCACCAAACAAAGCATGGAAAGCTCAATGGCCAACACTGCAAAACTTGATCTACCCTTCCTTACTGTGGAAGTGGATCAAGAACTCCTTGGAAATACCAGGACGAAACCAAATGTAGCCTCCAAAATGAAGCTGAAATACATGTTTACAATTCCATTGATTCATTCTGTGGCAAAGGGTAACATAGATCATAATTTGATGCTAGAAGCTCTTACATCATATGTCTCACTGGACACATCTACTAAAGGAAAAACAGACGTTTTAGCGATGGACAGTTACAGTTTTGAAGGAGATCTAGAAAATGAAGCCAATTTCTACATTAATGCAAATGGATTGCGTTCAGCTTTTAAATTTCTTCTGATTTCAAACATTGACCGCCAACAAGAGCTGCGAAGCAGAACAAACATCTTTCATTTAGATATAGACAAGAGATCTGCACTTGAAGTGTCTTTGCAGCGGCTTTACGCGACAATGGAATACACCAGCCATAATAATGCCAACTTTGCATTTGTAGATACACTGGGGAAACACACTGCTAAAGGTACACTGGAGTTTGTTCCACTGACAACCCTAAAGGCTACATTGGACAGTGATGCACTTCAATCATCAGCTGCACTCATTCAGAACCTCAACCTAGCCATTTCAAGGGAGAAGCAGGCCTTCACCTGGCATAGCGGAAGACAGCTGGGAGCCTTCAGCAATGCCATTGATTTAGTGATCTCCAATGATGAGGCTGAAGTACGAATGGACATGACTTGCTCAGTTGAAGCGTACATACAGTTCCTGAAGTCCCTGAGACTGCCTGTGTATCATCGGTCCCTCTGGGATGTGCTCAGGTTTGATCACGCTCAAATAAACGATCCACAATTATTTAATGCGTCTTTCAGCATTGTGTACACAAAGAGCCAGGACGGAACACTGTTTTCCATACCATCTCAAATATTAGACAACGGAGTCACTTTCAGCATTCCTGAGCTTACCCTGGCCATGCCTGGCTGGGTTAAACAAATTCCATCTAGCATACGGAAAATTGATATGCGAATTGAAAATCTTGACTTTCCTGATCATTTTATACTACCACCCGGAATCTCAATTCCAGCCTTGGATGTCCCATTTACAACCTTGCAAGTGCAACCTTTCATTGTTGATATGAAGAACTTGAACATTCCAAAGACAATCTCTACTAAAGCTTTTTACATCACGCTGCCTGGCCTGCCAACAATTTCCATTCCCCGCTATAACATAGATACCCAGTTTCTTCCGGGAAAAATGTCCTTCCTTTCACTTAAGATACCCCAACATGAAATTTCCATCTCAGCCTTCCAACTCCCAAGTGAAAGTCCATTCATCACTATTCCACAGCAAACTATGGAAATTCCTGAAATTGCCATATTTCTGCCATCAAGTGTGTTCATCCCAATGTTTGGTGCCCTCACTGCCACATGGAATATTTCTTTACCCGGATACAATGTGGCAACAACCGCCAAAGTGGAGAAAAAGGATTCCCACCTTGTTACAGCAGCAAAGTCTACCTGTTCTTCCACAATGAACTTCTTGGAGTATGATCTCGATGGTATGATATATTTCTTTTGAATGATTGTTATAATCAGTTTTCATTCATAAGATTGAGGGATATTAGCCTGAATTGAATGTCATTCTATAATATTTTTGCAGCCGCAGCAACTCTTGGATTTGACAATGGACTCATGGATCTTAATAGCCATTGCAACTTCGTTCACAGTGATGTAAATGTAGCCTGGCAACACACATTTGCTCAAAATATGAGGTGAAAACACAAAATATACTGCAGATATGTTGGCCCTTAATGTCTTTGCTTTAAAAAAGTTAATATATTAATAATATGAATATGTATTGTAGTAGAAGGCATGTCCAAAATATTATAGTGAATATCTCAGAATTGAGTCCTAAAACATGATTTGAAGTTATATTTGTGTCCTGTGTGCATCTTAGTTATGAATGTATTTCTTATTGTGGATTATTTTCTTTTTAAGGGTTAAGCGTCAAACTGCTGAGGCTGTGTAAGTTCTCAAATTGCTGACTGTTGTGAAAAATAATTAGTAAAATTGTACATACAACATGAAGCTCATTTTACCATGTCAATGTAATTATTATGTTCCAATGGATGGGCGACAACCTCTAAGAATGTATTTTCCCCCATGTAACATAATTTTGTATTTCTTTTTAGGGTGTCTCATCATACAGTTAATGTTGACATCACCAGCCCAACCTTTGCAGATTTGAGCTTTCGCTATGCCTCACGCAAAGATGGAATCACAGCATCCATGTCTTCTCCATCATCAGGCTTCCTTGGACTGTATCTTCAGCGAAGGTCTCTATCACAGCTACATGGAAAATTGTTCAGTCGGTATTTGGTAAGATACAGTTAAAAAAAACTATGTTGTGGGCATTTCTATCAATATGCTATGCCTATCCTTTCTTTTAAAATCGATCTTTTCTACTTTTACAGAGGAATCCTGGGAAGGATATTGATATTCTGAGTGTCAAAGCCACTATTAAAAACTCAGAAAAGCTAAGCATGATAACCTCTTGGAACATAGGAGTCCTTGGTGATTTTATTGAGGGCTTAAAGGGTAGATTGCCTGCCATTACTGAAGCAGTTCTCAAGTTCATTAATAAATACCACACTGCCCACTTTGGTTTTGACCTTAATCGTGGTGGAATAAAGTTTAGGAACACACTCACTAATGCCATGGAACAAGCTCACAAGGACGTTGCTGAGTCTGTCACTGCACTTCAGGAATTAATTGATAAGCTTGGCTCTCAATCAATGGCTTTTGACCTCAATGTGCACATTTCTAACAGCATTAGAAAATTAAGCAAATATGCTGAGCAGGTTGTTGAAAACACAATTGAAGCCATTTTGACCTTCCTACGTAACGTGGAGATCCCTATGCCTGGATCTGATCAGAAGCAGACCGGTCTGCAGG
This sequence comes from Gadus chalcogrammus, assembly GCF_026213295.1. Classification (NCBI taxonomy): domain Eukaryota; kingdom Metazoa; phylum Chordata; class Actinopteri; order Gadiformes; family Gadidae; genus Gadus; species Gadus chalcogrammus. The sequence goes on from NC_079416.1 coordinate 24,406,811, forward strand.
TCTTCCAGCGGGCCTGCCGCTATATTTCAGATGGATTTGACAGAGCCATGCAAAGGTTTTCAAGGATAATGAACACTGTAACTAGTAACATTCGAGGAATAGAGTTTACAATCCCCGCAACTGATGTTGTTGTTAAGGGACAAGAGATCCGGGAAGAACTAACGTCTGCTTGGAAATCCCTGCTTGAACGGAGAGTGCAGGCGCTTCAGATCTGGAGGGAGATATCTTTGGAAAAGCTATTCCAGAGCCTTAGTGATTTCTTGCAGATGTTTGTTCAAAAGGCAGACGAGCTCATTGCTTCCCTCAGAGCTGAAAACCCAGAGTTGGCCTCCCGAATGGATGGGATCTATGCGGAGGGGGAAAACGCATTGATATCTTCAAAACAACACATTGAAGACGCAAAGAAACACCTAGCTCAGTATAAAGACCATGCAAAACTGAACATTCAGGAAGTATATAATGGCATGAGTATGGAACGTATAAACAGTGATCTTGAAGACCTCATTAACATTGTCCAGTTACATCTTTATGGAGGATTGGAGGAATTTCTCGTTTTTTTGGAAGATGTAATACAGGATACAGGAGCATTTAGGTTCAGTCATAAAAGTTTGAACATTGATATTCCTCTTCCTTTTCTTTGGACTTCTTTTGCTGAATGGCCGATGATATTTCGAACCATGAGATGATTTTATTTCAATTTATGGAAATAGAGAGTATGGATTAGGATGTAGCAGAGATTTTCATTGTTTATCATAATTAAGGGTAGGTAATTAAAGATGGTGTTATCTTGTATCACATTGTAATAAAATATGAATCTAAACTGAATTAGTAAATTTATTTAATGCAATCAAATAAGAAATGTATGTTTGTGCCCAGCCTTGGATCGTGAATGATTGATTAATATATCTCAAAGTATGAACTGTTTTCCTCTGTTGGTGATTGCTTAAATTTAAACTAGTCCCTTTCTTGATATCAGATATAAATGCCTCGCTCTTTAAGTTTTACTGAGGAATGCATTTCATTGAAAATTCAAATCCACATTTCTAGCTGGTGCTAGATAACAAACATTATTTTGAATACTATGACTATGACATGTTTGGCAAAAAGAAAGGTATTATTTAACGCAACAGTATAATCAGTACGTTTTTGTAAGGATTTAGACCTACCAGGTTTCGATAGACAGTTTATACAGTGGAACTGTGATGGCAAACATTTTTGATTAGTAATGATTTCTGTAAAACGCAGCGCAATGATTTGTGAGTGAAATAATGTAACGGAACCGGTCAGGAGTAAAGCAATATATATATATATATATATATATATATATATATATATATATACACACACACACACACACACATCTAACAAACATTACAATGCATTGTAAATCCCTACGACCCACCCTGGTCCCTGCCATCAACCAGTCATCTTCAGAGGATTGAAAAGTAGACCGAGAGAGGATCCTGCTTGTTAGCGTTATCCCGGACTACCTCAACGAAACTTCCGTTTTCGTCCTATGAGCTGTGTACGCCAGTTAACAGCCGCAAGAGCGGCTGATAAGAACATTAAAATAATCACAACAACCACAACGACAAGGACATTTTTAAACAAATTATTTGACAAAGCAATTCCGAAACATGTAACGGAACTGAGTATCCCTTTATCGGAGAGCCATCCCCTCTCTCACCACTATTGGCAGGCACTGAAAGTCCCGCCCTCTCCCTCGCCTTTCACCATCCGGTTTCCGGTTTGAGATTAGAACGCCTACTGGGTAGGAGTGGGAGTGGCCTATCTACCAACCAGGAAGCCTCTGCGCATATCATATAGTCACAACCTGACCAGGTGACGCTTTATATCTTTATAATCAAAACCAGAAAGGTAACGGTTTATACATAATATCTATATACAACCTGACAGGTAACGCTTTATATCTTTTTAGGCACAACCAGACAGGTAACGCTTTATGACTTTATATCAAAACATGACAAGGTAATGCTTTATATCTTTATAATCACAACCTGACCATGTAACGCTTTATATTATCTTGTTAGTATATGCTACACGTGAACCTCGGGCTCCGACAATTCTATGCTATTCCCCACTATTCACTAGCGCTTTATATTTTTAGAGTCATATCTGACAAGGTAACGCTTAATATCTTTATAATCGCAACCGGACAAGGTAACGCTTTATAACTAATCTAAAACCTGACTGGTCCACTCTGTGTTTGGTAGCCTACTTGGCTGAGTCATTTCCGACTGCTGCTTGATGACATAAATGAAAAAGTCTCACCTATAATCGATATATTAATGTAGCTGCTTCGTATGACATAAGTAGTATAAGATGTATGTACAATAACCTCCTTGAAGCGATTGATATATTAAGCTGGAAATATTTAATTCGATGTAACATTTGACAAACGTGTGATACCTCATCCTTATCTTTATTATCACCTCAACTAATTTGTACTTTACCATGTTCTGTAATAAATAGAATTGCACACTTTCGTGGAGATACTTGTTCTGTAATTAATAGTATAACACAACTGGACTCCTTTGTATTCAGACTATTACTATGTTATTAGTTGCAAGCTTGCATTATTGTCTTTCAATCTTCTATCCACCTATTAAACAATTGATTCACACCAATCCATGCAAATACTGGCTGGTTAATGAACACTCATTTATGATGTACTGAGCTGAAAACATAGATAAAAAAAGAAAAATCCTTAAGTGAGGAATGTTTCGTCATCAACCACTTACCAATCTCTTCTGTTGTGTAGGGTGGGTTATGGAGTCTGCTGGGACAGAGGGGAACAGCCTATCACAGACTGAGTTCATCTATTGCTGCGGTGCCGTCACAGAGGTCCTCCGATTTGGCCCGGCTCACCTGAACCATGAACACAAGGTTCTGTTTCTGGTCATCCCTGGTTAGTTTGCCCCATGTTTAGATTCTGACCTGCTGTTTGTTAACTCTTATTGCTACATGATGAATTTATGTATTTATTGTCCTGTTTATGTATTTCAGCATTATTTATTAATTATTTTTGCGGTCACTAAAAAAAAAAACATGTTTATGGCGAATGTCAAGAATCCCAGAAGTCGAAGTCGTGAATGGAAAGAATGGGAAATGGAAAGAATGGAAAAAATGATTCAAACGAGGTGGGTGGGTAGGTCTATCACAGGATGCAGTCTAGTAATTCCTACTGGATGATCGTTATTAAAGTGCATATTGATTGTACTGGCCAGTTGTTTCGTTGTCAGTTGTTTTAGAGGATTTAAACTGTATAAATGCATGCTATGGTAGAAAAATGATAGACAACTGTCTCCAAATGAGTATGCCGCATATCACACGATTAACATGGAAGCTGAGTTGTCTGAATAAGCTAGTCCTGAATGTGACTACTTGCTTTTTCTACAGTTGTATTTATCATGATAATGCCTGTTTACTCTTAACTGAACTGTACATAAGGGTTAACAACCCCGTCTGGGGACAAGTGGACACCATGCCTTACCGTATCCTCATGGTTTGACATCCATCATCTTGGCTTTAATAGTGAAGCCTTATTGTCTTAAGTGTGTCCTGATCAACCCATGGGAATTAGTAGACTTCATGAAGCTGCCCACCGTATTTGCATAATAACATATTTTTGACGGTCGTAATTCTTGTTATTCCCCATTCTTGACTTTCCGGATTCCCTTTGGCCAAGAAATAGACTACAGAACAAAAATAAACAGGGAATCATGCATGGGGAAACGTATACAAAAACAAAATGTGACTATATACCCTGCTTGGCTGTAAATAGTTTCTGTCATACATGCTCTATAACATGCAGTTTTTAAAGTGCAATGGTCAGACATTTAGCAATGTTGTCCAAATGTCCACCTCTAACTCCTCCAGGTAACCCTGGCATCGTGGGTTTCTACAAGACCTTTATGCAGGCTCTTCATGCTTCTTTTGGCTTTCGACATCCAGTGTGGGCTGTGAGCCATGCCGGCCACTGCGACCCTCCAGTCTCCATGGACATGGTTGAGGGTAAGGTACCACACATCGTTTTATCCTTATCAGAGTATGCATATCTGTGCCAGTGGAGTGTGAAATAAGCCCTTTATATCTATGAGGCTGGTTCAGGGGCCCTACCTCAGTGAGGGGGCTGGTTCGGGGGCCCTACCTCAGTGAGGGGGCTGGTTCGGGGGCCCTACCTCAGTGAGGGGGCTGGTTCAGGGGCCCTACCTCAGTGAGGGGGCTGGTTCAGGGGCCCTACCTCAGTGAGGGGGCTGGTTCGGGGGCCCTTCCTCAGTGAGGGGGCTGGTTCGGGGAGCCTACCTCTGAGGGGGGGCTGGTTCGGGGACACTACCTCTGAGGGGGGGCTGGTTCGGGGGCCCTACCTCTGTGAGGGGGCTGGTTCGGGGGCCCTAGCTCAGTGAGGGGGGGTTAACCTGTGCACTCTGGGTCCTCAACAGGTGTGCAGCCTCACCCAGCCCGGGTCAGTCTGACTCTGGCCAGGTGAGGCTGCATGGAGCAGCCTTCATCCACACACTCCAAAGTTACTGGTGCTTTTCTGTGTCTTTGTTTAGATGCCTCTATCATCGAAGAGGGCGACATATTCGGGATCAATGGGCAGATTGAGCACAAACTGGCCTTCCTAAGAAAGCATGTTCCCAAGGAAACCCGCCTGGTTCTACTGGGTCACTCCATCGGCTGCTACATCATTCTGGATATGATGAAGAGAAATCCTGAGCTCCAGGTCAGTTGAAGTTCTGCCATAGAATCACCACATGAAACTAGTTTCACTTCTTGTTCTTCATATTGCAGGTGTGTACAGTTATAAAAGCCTTCCTGCAATAGCATGCCCAGATTAAAATGGGCACCTAAACATAATTTATTTCATTGTAACATTGCTATAAAGGAGTATATCAGGGCTGCAATATTAATTGTTTGGCAAATTGAACCGATAATCTGTTAATCGCAATGAATAATCGTAATACCAATATCTTACAAAATAATCACAATCATTTTCGTCAAAATGGACAAAAATAACTCATATTTCCATCCTAACTTTTCCTATCAGGCTACAGCCAATCTGCACAAAGCAGCTCTGTAACCGTTGATTCCACCCCCACACATTGATGATGATTCCATATAATACATTGCACACATATACAGTGTTGGGAAGGATACTTTTAAAATGTATCCAGTTCTAGAATACAGAATTCATGCCCAAAAATGTAATATGTAACGTATTCCGTTTCATCACTCAATCTGAGTATTTTATTCCGAATACTTGGATTACTTCCACATTGAATTGCATTTTATAAGTGTAGGAATGCAGCACCAAATCCTGCTTACTAAACAGGCCTATTCTGGTGTGTTCTTCTGTTCAAACTGGCTGAATGTGTTAGGCCCAAGTCTCCCTGAAAGGTCACTATTTTATCTAACTTTCTGTAGTGGAAGAAAGACTATAAGGGTACGTTAATGCGAAAGATATTTGCTATTACATCAAACCTTTTTTTCACTGAAAAAAGTTATGAATCGTTCAATCATTGGAAAAAAAGGTCTGTGGCGGGTAAAGATAAGAAAGTTGGGGAAAGCGTCTGTGAAAGCAGGCTAAATAATCATGGATATCCAGTGGGTGGCACTCGTTGTGATAACCCTCAAACTCCTTCTCCCTCATTCTGTTGCTGAATGTGTGAAATGCATCGCCATTTTTATGTGTGTTTTCCGGCATATGTTTTCTGTTGGGTGTCTGTCCAAATTCCCAGACGGTCCGAAAATTTGCTGCTAGTCTTGGAGTTACCGCCAATCACACAATAATTCCCATAATGCGCGCAGATGAGTGGGTGCCTGTTGTGTCCAAAAAGGCGTATTCTTTGTAGAACTGGATCGGACCGAGGTGCGTTCGCTTTCACATCTCAAGCAAACCGTACCAGGGTTCGTTTGGAAGCAAACCGAGACCAGCTGTTCAGGGAGGTCTCGGTCGGCTGATTTGGTTCACATCGAAGTGAGGTGGCTGCATTCACACCAACGCAGACGTACCGAACCAAGGGACCAAACTCGTTTAGAGCGTACTAAATGCTGTTGGTGTGAAAGCACGAATAAACTCCTGAAACAGAAGTATCATCATGTATTCCATTGATTTCAACAATGCAACTGTATTCTAAATACCAACAATTTAAATTGTAACTAACGGAATACAGTTAGCTAGAATTTGTATTCTGAATACGTAACGCCGGTACATGTAATCCGTTACTATCCAGAACTGCACATATAATACTTAATACAATACTAACCCTAACCCTATAATACTAACCCTAATACTTCCAACAAACTGCATCAGTCCAACTCCAGAGTTCAATCTTTCCATTTCATTAAAAGGTTCCCAGACGGTACTGATTAAGATTGGTTTCATCCCCCTGGATCTAACCATGGCGGATAAAACCCAGAGGAATGTACTTGGCATAGTTGTAGAATATGTGGAATACCTGACCTTCCTCAATATTCTCCTTGATATCATCTCCCAGGTCCTTAAGGCTGTCATGCTGTTCCCCACCATCGAGCGCATGGCCCAGACCCCCCAGGGCCGCATGATGACCCCCGCCCTGTGCCACATGCGCTACCTGGCCTACCTGCCACTCTTCTTGCTCTCGCTGCTGCCTGAAAGGCTCAAGACCGCCCTGGTGAAGCTGGCCTTTTGCCGCATCCAATCCCTGGACAGCACCGTGGTGGCTCCCACCGTTGACCTGCTCAGCGGAGACTGCGCAGGTTGGTTTTATTACAACATAGCTTTCACTCCAGGGAATACAAAATGGATATATTTTTTTATAGGAAGTACAAAACATGGGTAAAGGCAGTAAAATAATAGCATGTGTTTTTATTGCTCTATTGATCTGTTCTGTCTTTTTCAGCCAATGCTATGTACATGGGCAGTCAGGAGATGAAAGGTGTTTTGGAAAGAGATAACCTGACAATTAAAAATAATTTGAAAAAGGTAAGGGAAACCCATTATTTCAGATTTTATGCCTGTGCCAATTTATTTAATTGCAAAACCTGAGTTTGGGACTTGGTATAAAATTGCATGATTCAGTATTCGTTTTGTGGTGGTCATTCCCCATGCATGTTTTACTGGTATCACACAGAACAATTGTAGTAATGTAAATAGTATAAAATCACAACTTATGGGCCACTGTATGTTACTGGCATAATATTGGAAACCACTTCTCCCTCTTCAGCTTGTCTTTTACTACGGGGCGGTGGACCACTGGTGTCCTGTCCAGTATTATCATGACATCAAGAAAGACTTTCCCAGTGGAGACATAAGACTTTGCAGAAATGGCTTCCGCCACGCCTTCGTACTGGACACGGGAAAGGACGTTGCAGGGATGGTTATCGAATGGCTGTCCAATGATTTGAGGACATGAGTTGGTCCTTGATACTAATATCATATAGGGAATATGTGACTGAGGAACTCGATGACTCCATGTACCGGATCCAATAGGAAAAGCAAACTTTGATTGCATCAATGATTACTCGCCTTAATGGGTTTTGTTATTTTTGGACTGTGCGGGTAAAATCTGAAGAAGTCTGATGACTGGAGACTGTTTTTTAAATACAGTGCTGTATAAATTAATTTATTAAATTATCTTCTTAAATCGAGAGTTGTAAAGAGGGAGAGAGCAGAAGAAAGAACGGAAAAACAAGTGAATCAGTGAGGGAATAGCTGATGGAGGGCAATGCCATTCCTAACAAATGATTCATAAATGATAGCGCCTAAATCATACAGTCAGACGTATTTACAGATTAAGATAAAATAAAATTGTATTTTATTAATCCCGAATGGGAAATTTGGATAATTAGGATGTGCATTATGATGATTATGGTAATGTGATAAACTTTGATAGACTGGACTGCCTAAAGATTACTGCAACCAAATTTATTACGCCAGTCAGCTCCAGCCTTAAAGGGGTAGTTAGGAATTTTGGACATAGGGCCTGATTCCAAAGTTAGCCTTGGTGTTCTTCATCATTGGAGACAGTTTTCAACACGTTTCATTCAGTCCTTTTAGTTGCAGAGTTCGCTCGTGCTAGGCTAGCTCACGGCAACGGGCAATACTGGCCTGCTAATAAAACAGTCTTACCCTCTCCACACTACACCCGAGGTAAATCAATTATAACGCCAGACTATAGATGTAAATGTCTGTGTTGATAGAATAATGTTAGAAATAAAACTAACCTCGCATCGCATGAATCATCGCATTTTGAGGGACTACTTTCTCAGCAGCAGCGGAATTTAACCTAGGTATCAGTCCGCCGCTGCCGTAGCCTACTACCAGGAATATAACACTGCTGCTGGGACACAGCAAGTCCCTCAAAATGCAACGCAATGCAAGGTTGGGTTTGCAACATACAGCTGCTGCCACCTAGTGGACCAGAGGTTTAACATGTTTTAATTACATTTTTATAAATATATATAAATTATAAAATGAAATGAAATGAAAGGCTGGGGTTTTGTTTTATATAATTTGTTTAGATTGTTAAGGAGTAGTAGTATTGGTGCGTTCACATCACTGGAAATTATGGTGAAAACATTTTTGCGGAAAGTTCTCGTGAACGACACCTTATGACGCTCTTATTATTCTACTTAAGTTCGGCTACTAGGGCCAGATTTTGATAACGGAGTTGCCCAGTTGGTGATGTATGGTTTACTAGTGACGCGTATGCACATGGCGGACAATGAACATTTTAGTCAATATAAAAGATTCAACCATCATATCACATCCTCTGATTGATTTACGTTGTAACCGTCTGTTGGCATCGACCTCGCTCAGTTTTAAACGTTGTGTACCCCTCCCCTACTGGTAAACCAGCTCTAGATAGGGCAAGGGCAGCCTTCCATACAGTGGCAATACAATGTGCTTTTTTTAACAGATAAAAAATCCCTGCGGTGAAGCACTTTTAGATTCCCAACGCAGTGCACATGAACGGTCACTGCCGGGAACAGCGGCCGTAAGCGTGAGCGTCATCACTGGCGAGCGGTCTCGTTATCACTATCACGATGAACGCGCCTATAATGCCTACATGAGGCCGTAGCACAGTTAATGCTGCCTCAAAACAGCTACAAGGTTCGGAAGCTCTTACGTGTCTTTACGTAAACCTTCCCTTCTTCCAAAATAATAAAGGCGGCTGCATGCTTCAGCGTTGGTGTTACGTTGTTGCGCAAAATGTACTCAAAGCAATTCATGCTCCCTTTTAGGTTGCGCGTGTTGCCAAGCAATTTACCGCCAGAACAGTAGGTGGAGTAATATGTGGAGTAAAGTTTTTCGTTGAAGACGACCTCGAGAATGACGTCTTTGTCTGTGGGAGTCGTTGGTTTGTTTATGTGCCAGATCGTGTTCTCCCCATACACAGTGAATGATGGCAACAGACAGAGGAACAGGGGTGATGAAGTTGTTGATCATTGGGGTTGTATACATGTGCATATCTCTCTACATTTTAAAACGACATAATGTGTTGGCAGCAAAGTTAACTTCACTTCACGTTAATACTTTTGTATATGAGCCTGCCGGGTCGTCCTTGCCTTCTGGCTTTTAAAAATGGCGGTATGAAAACAGGAAATGTGATACTCCAGACAGGAAATAGTAACCAGACCAGCAGACCAATCACAGCCTTGCAGGCTGCGTGGCTCGCGTAAAAGCTTACGTAAAAAATTACGTAAGTCGAGAAAAATCGCCCGACGCACGCAAGACGTGAGAAGTCGCGCAAGGGGTGCGCAAGGGCCTCTTGCGCTTGCGCTTACGTAACTGAGCATAAATCGGCCTTAACCCTTCATTTGATAAAAACGACAGTGTCACCCCTTATGTTTTTTTCCCATGATGACTGATTTAAAAAAAAAAAAACAGTGTTACCCCTTATATTTTAATTGACAGGAACAATTTTTTTTTTTTTTATATATGTTTTTTTTCATGACGACCAATAAAAAAAAAAAGTGTTACCCCTTATGGTTTTTTTCAAATGACCAAAGAAAAACGACAGCGTCACCCCTCATGTTTCATCTGATAAAACGACAGTGTTACCCTTTCTGTTTTTTTTCCTGACGACCAATAAAAAACAACAGTTTTACCCCTTATGTTTTTTTGACAACGACAACAGTGTTACCCTTTATGTTTTTTTTCACGACGACCAATAAAAAACAACAGTGTTACCCCTTATGTTTTTTTTCATGTCGACCAATAAAAAACAACAGTGTTACCCTTTATGTTTTTTTTCCTGACGACCAATAAAAAACAAGAGTGTTACCCCTTATGTTTTTATTCAAGACGACCAATAAAAAAACAACAGTGTTACCAATTATGTTTTTTTGACAACGACACCAGTGTTACCCTTTATGTTCTTTTTCATGACGACCAATAAAAAACATCAGTGTTACCCCTTATATTTTTTTTGAAAAAGAGAACAGTGTTACCCCTTATGTATTTTTCATGACGCCCAATAAAAAACAACAGTGTTACCCCTTATGTTTTTTTTCATGACGACCAATAAAAAACAACAGTGTTACCCCATTTGTTTTTTTTCGTCACGACCAATAAAAAACAACAGTGTTACCCCTTATATTTTATTTGACAAAAACAACAGTGTTACCCCTTTTGTTTTTTTTTAAAAAGTTAACAGTGTTACGCCTTATGTTTTTTTTCATGACGACCAATAAAAAACAACAGTGTTACCCCTTATGTTTTTTTCAAAACGGCCAGAAAAAAACGACAGTGTTACCCCTTATGTTTTATTCAATACGGCCCGAAAAAAACGACAGTGTTACCCCTTATGTTTTTTTCAAAACGGCCAGAAAAAATCGACAGTGTTACCCCTTATGTTTTTTTCAAAACGGCCAGAAAAAAACGACAGTGTTACCCCTTATGTTTTATTCAATATGGCCAGAAAAAAACGACAGTGTTACCCCTTATGTTTTTTCAAAACGGCCAGAAAAAAACGACAGTGTTACCCCTTATGTTTTTTTTTAAAACGGCCAGAAAAAAACGACAGTGTTACCCCTTATGTTTTTTTCAAAACGGCCAGAAAAAAACGACAGTGTTACCCCTTATGTTTTTTTCAAAACGGCCAGAAATAAACGACAGTGTTCCCCTTATGTTTTTTTCAATACGGCCAGAAAAAAACGACAGTGTTACCCCTTATGTTTTTTTCAAAACGGCCAGAAAAAAACGACAGTGTTACCCCTTATGTTTTTTTCAAAACGGCCAGTAAAAAAACGACAGTGTTACCCCTTATGTTTTTTTCAAAACGGCCAGAAAAAAACGACAGTGTTACCCCTTATGTTTTTTTCAAAACGGCCAGAAAAAAACGACAGTGTTACCCCTTATGTTTTTTTCAAAACGGCCAGAAAAAAAAACGACAGTGTTACCCCTTATGTTTTTTTCAAAACGGCCAGTAAAAAAAACGACAGTGTTACCCCTTATGTTTTTTTCAAAACGGCCAGAAAAAAACGACAGTGTTGCCCCTCACTCTACCTCCTGTGCTAAGCAGACCCTGACCTCACCTTTCAAATTGACATATATAATTACAGCATTACCCCTTACGTTTATTTCGAAACGACAGTGTTACCCCTTATGTTTTTTAGGGTCGTCGCCCTAAAAAACCCGAAGAGAGCCTCCCCGCCGCGCCGGAGGGTACGCTCGACCAGCCTACGGGGCCACGCGGCGCCCGGCGGCGACGTCAGCCGAGGACCAGGTCTCTGACGGGAACGGACCCACCCCTCCAGGTTCCCCGGTCCACGCCGCAGGGGCGGTAGTTTTTGGAAAGAAGGAGGAAAGGCAAAAGTACTCTGCCTTACTCGAAAGAAAAGGCCTAATAGCAAAAGGTGTGGTAAAAAACCTCGGTGTCCTTATAGATAACTTAAATTTTAGCAGTCACATTAAATCAGTCACAAAATCAGCATACTTCCATTAGTGGGCAACTAACACAGTATTAAAAGACGTTCCCGGAATTCAGCCGTGGTGCAGAGGTACAGCCACTCCGAGCTAGTGGCATATTGAGCTTCCCCCAAATGCGCTGTTTTGGTGTCTGTAGCTATAATGCAAATGAGGAGCGAGGCGGGTCAAGGAGGAGGGTGGGGGTGTGGCCCTGAGCGGCTTGCAGCCAAGGTACCATGCGCTCTGTCTGGATGTATCGCAATGGTGAGGCGCACACAGCCTTTAGCCGGCATGTCGCAGTTCATGTACTTCAGCGAGTCAAAGCCAAAGTTCCTCTCCCCCAATTCCCTATTCCAACCATGGCTCAGATAACCCCCACTACAGTCTCGTTGTGGAAGTACAAGAGACGTCAAAGAACCGACAAGAAACACTTGCGTTAAAGTGTGTGCATTCACACACACATGTGGCGCTCGCATGGTCGTGTCTCATTGGCGGGCCAACGTCTCTGGGCGGGCCAGGCAGAGTAAGGGGAGGAGCTTAGATGCTTTGTGACAACATACCTAAAGACATTCCAAATCAGCGTGCTTGAGCCTCCGTTTTTTCAAAGGCGAGCAGAACAGCTAGTGCTCGTTTTACACTAAACGTAAGTTTTAGCCACTGGGGGACCATAGGCAGGCTAGGGGAACTCATCTTTATGTTAGATAACTTAGAAAACATGAAAAAAATGTCATGTCATGGGACCTTTAAAAATATCAACAAACTTAGAGGATATATGTCTAAGGAGGATCTGGAAAAAATCATAGATGCATTCATCACTAGTAGGATTGATTATTGTAACGTTCTTTTCACAGGACTTCCCAAAAAATGTATAAAACCACTTCAAATGATGCAGAATAGTGCAGCCAGGGTCCTCACTAAAACAAGAAGGAGAGATCACATCACCCCAATCTTAAGGTCCCCGCACTGGCTCCCAATTAGTTAAAGAATTAATTTTAAAGCGCTAGTTTTTAAGTCTTTGAAGGGGGTTGGGCCAAACTACTTGCATGACATGTTTAAGCAATATTCCCAAATAAGGTCCCTTAGATCACAACATAAACAATTACTACTGAAACAGACCGTCAGAACAAAGCAGGGTGAAGCAGCTTTTAGTCACTATGGTGTCCATCTCTGGAACCAGCTTCCAGAGACCATCAAAAACTCCCCCACTGTCACCATTTTTAAAACAAGAGTTAAGACCAAACTCTTTTTAGATGCTTTCGGAAGTTAATGCACATTGTTTTTATACATCTTTTTTCTATTTTCTCCATTTTTACTTTTAAATCAACTCTTTGCTGTTGGTATTCCATCTATATTTTACATTTGACTTTGCTAAAATTGTGTATGGTTCCAAATTTGTACTTTATTTTATTTATTCATTTTATTTTTTCATTTTGCATTTGTTTGAAGCACATTGAATTGCCACGTGTATGAAATGTGCTATACAAATAAATATGCCTTGCCTTCCCTTGGAATGTCTTGCCATCAAGTGGGCATTGGACAGCCTTCGGTATTATCTACTTGGACGGAACTTTGATTTGGAAATGGACCACCGGGCATTGAGCTGGATCAACTCCATGAGGGATAAGAACTCCTGTGTCACCAGATGGTACTTGGCATTACAGCCATATTGCTTCAATATTACTTACAGAGCTGGAAAAACGAACTTGCTTGCCGATTACCTGTCCCGCCTTCCTGAACTTGCAGTTCCTGGAGAGGAGGGAGGTGATGTGACAGTTTGACCACTGTCCCTGTCTGTTTAACTGCCTATCAATAGCGCACATTGATGGATAGTGTATGAACAGCAAACCTTCAAGCATACAGTATATTCAAGCTATTTATTCAAGCAACACTCACAAACAATCTCTCCCTCTCATCATGGCTCTGTACTGCAGACTAAAAGAGTCAGGGTGGGGCTGAGGGCTTTAAATATGGCGTCAGGAAACACCTGCTGGCACTGATTGGCCCAATTTGGGCCAAACCAATTTTCCTTGTGTCAAAGGAGTACACTGGACATTGACATTGGACATTAATGAGCAACTAGCCTAAATGCACTTGTGAAAATCACTGATCTACAAGATGAAATGAACTTTAACACGCATGCTGTATTTTTGATGAGTTTATTCATGGTTGATTTGCAAAATGCCACAGTATTATAATCCCCCTGTTGATTGGGCCTGTCTAGTGGGAGGGGCCATGAGGTATAAAAGGGGTGAGCTGCTGTCTTTCTGAAAGTCTGCTGTATGCTGTTGCCAGAAGAGGTTGTCTGTGATGCTATCTACTGAGGTGATTATGCCATTATGTTGTAAATTATGGTTAAATGCATTCAGTGATTGAGTTTAATGTGCATTTATTTTACTCTGCAATAACTTGACTGGAACTTTAGATGTTTGGGTATAAACAGCATAGGAGTCAGGTAGCTATAATAAACCGTGTATTTCGTTTATTTAGATAAAGCATTATGAAAAAGTTTGAATGCGCAATAAAGCATCCACTGGGTAGGCTGGTAGACTGATCTATCCAGCACACATCTAGGAGGACACGCCCACTAGTGATGTCACAATGCTGCACATTTTCAAACCTGCTTGTAATGGCTAATCAAACTCACACCTGGTGGTATGAAAGGTCCCCTATAACCAGTGAATTAGTCTCTCTGGTCTCTTTGATGAAAGCTTCCTCCTCACTCACGCACACAAACACACTCACTCGCGCACACAGTAAGGTGAATTGAATAAAGATTTTTTTAGTTTTGAAGTATGAATCTAAATCAGTCAAATCCGACTCATCCCTTTAATTAAAATGAGGGAGTTCATTTAAAATCAAACACAGAGCTGAAATAGCCTCCCTGTGTTACCAAGGCGTCCAGAGGGCGCCGAACCTGCGTTGAGTTTTACTAATTAGCTCACCTGTCGCAGCTCGCCTGCCTGGTTTTCTTAATTAGTTAATTGGTTGCCTCTGGTGCGTTTAACTTGAGAGGGAACCGGACAGTACGTTGGTGTCCTCCACTGTTTGGCAGTGCAGCGTCTCCCAAACGTATGTTGTTGTGTTTCCAGAAACCAGAACGTGTGTGTACTGTTTTGAGGTCTGTTGTGACTTATTTAACATCTCTTCCTGTTTCACAGGTTAAAGACTTTTTGAAGTAAAGAGGAGCATCTCATTTGAAACTGATGTGAGTAGAATTGTGTGGAAAAGCACAACTGATGTGATGTGTATGTTGAATATAAATCACTGATAATGTGTGAAGGGGATTGTAGTGGTTTAACTCATTTGAAATTTGGACCTTGAGTAAACTGTTCCTTCCTTCAAAGGTCTATCATGGATATTTAACTGAAGTTCTGTGAGTATCCCAACTTAACCATGAAGATGAACTGCAAACTGTAAGTCATTAATTTCTCATTACTCTTGGGCACATTGATGTATTTTTGCTTCCTGGTGAGTTAACCCGTTGGCTAAAGGTTGATCTGAGTAGTAAGGATGTTTTATTGGTTCATTGGTTTCTTAGGTGTTTGGTTTATGTTGGTTTTAATGGTTTTTTTAAAATGGTTACGAGATCCAAGTTATTGTTGTAAGCTGGAGTAATTGGTTGGGTTCTGATGTCTTAAGTCTTCTTTCCAGCTACTTTCCTGAGCTCTGCATCTTCAACACACGAGTGTTGCTTTACTGATGAGGGTGTGGTCTGAGTGAGCGGAGGTGCATACTGGGATACAGAGCTGTCTGAATTCTACAGGTCTGTAGGCACGCCCCCTCAGGGGAAACCAAGTGTTTCAGAAACCGTCGTGACGTCAGTTACATGGACTGGAATTTTCTTTAAGATGGAGACGGGATTCAGAAGGAGAAACGCCAGGGGGAGATGAGGGGGCTCCTCATCTCAACAGCTGAAACACAACTTCAGTCTGACAGAGAGAACCATGGAACACATTCAACAGTCCCCTCCATGCATCGTGAGTCCTCATGAAAAGTTTAATTTCCAAGAAGGTCTTATTTGGGGCCATCCCCATATGGATCCTGCTCCTCAAGAGCCAACCCCCCTCCACTGAGTGGTCTTCTGAAGAGATGACTTCCTTCCTGTCCTCAGGCTGATTAAAGCTGCACTGTTTGCATCTGTGAAGGCCCCTCATTCAGGAAACCACTGGACTACAAAGAAATGACTTCAGAAACGTTGAATCAACCTGGGACACATTTTGGAGACGCCAAGCATAATCTATCACCAATGTGGGACGCCACTGAAAAATGTTGCACACAATTAACTTCTCTGGAGACATTGGTTGTTCTGTTCTGGGTGCCCTGGCAGGAGAGCTGGGGTTGGATGATGGAACGTTATTTGGCATGAGGTTTTTTACCCTGCATGATTGTTTGGCCTTTTATGGATCAGTGTTGTGTGTGTGTTTGGGTTTGACATGAGATGGATTTTTTCATCGCTAGGGTTCTACTGTGTGTGTGGGTGTGTGTGTCTCCCACTCACACCTGGTATGGGGTTCTACGTGCCTGTCCTGGGTTCTGTGTGTGTGTGTGTGTGTGTGTGTGTGTGTCCGGCTTGCTTTGACAGTGATAATGTTCATACGGGGGTCTGTGTGATTGGCTTGGGATATTGGAGTGGGCAAATAAATCATACCTGATGGACGGCCACACGTTTACTTAAGGGCCTCCAGTAGACATGAAGAGCCCTGAGCGATGCTCCGGAGCGAGATCCAACACACTGGGCAGGAAGGAGAGTATCCAAATCAAGGGTAAAGGATGCAAGCGGCGTGTTCAGATCAGTGACTTCAAACTAGGACTACACCAATCAGGATCAATGGAGGATGGACACCAAAAGGAATTCCACAAGGAGAGTGTGACGTTGGAAAGGGACCTAAATGGATATTCAAGATGACCTTCAGACCTGTAATGAGACGGCTCTTCCTACCAGCCTGGATTGATGGAGAGCCCTGTGGATCTTGTCTTGCTCTCAGTTGCACGTCTTCTCAGGCTGAACTCTAATTGTCTCGGACAGGACTAGCTGAACAATTGGTTCCCTTAAATCAGAACCAATCCGGGAACTCCATCTAGTGCGCTCTTCGAGCTGAAGTTGTGCTCTTCAGCTGAGGAGGTAAGGAAACCTTCACTGGGGCTTCAAGATGTAAAGAGGAGAATGTTTCAAAGTGTTCCATGGTACTCTGATGAAGACCGTTGGTGTGTTCCACTGGCTGAGAGGAAGAACCCACACATCTTCCTCTTGGCCTTTCTCCTCTCAGAATCCTGGCGCCATCTTGAAGGATATTCCAGCTCATGTAACTGATGTCACGACAGATTCACAAACACTTGGTTTCTCCTGAGGGGCGTTTCTATAGAACTGAAGACTTCAGACGGCACTGTATCCCAGCATGCATCTCTGCTCACTCAGACCACACCCCCATGAGTAGGATGCAACACTCTTGGGATGGAGATGTAGTGTTTTATAAGTAACGAGGGAGCAGACTAAGGGGATTAGAACGTAATGGAATGTCAAGTCTAAATCTTTAAACCATGAAGATGGTTGGAAAAGTCAGGAATTTGGCTTATTTTTAATATGGGCAGTCCTTTCACTCGGATGCTCACTTGAAATGTACATGCGTTGGCTGGCTGGCATGATTTGCTGTCGGCTCTCTGTGAGCTCAACGTTTAGATTTTCTCTGGTTTGTACCCTGAATAATCTAGATAATTGTAAAATGTAGACACGGTTTTGCATTGAATGATTCCAGGATTTTAGGTTTAAAGTTGTTGTGCATGGTAGTTTGGTTCTTCGTATGGTTTTGAGTGATTATAACTTGTACACACTGGGTGCATAATAATGTAATGTTACACTGAATAGTATTAATGACCAACAGCAACAAACAGATCCCCTCAAGGTAAGTCTGTTGGCTGTATTTTAATGAAGACCATCGCTGGACTTCAGGATCTTCCTCCGTTCAGCTCAAGGTGAGGCACTGGTTACGTTTTTTCTTTGGTTGGTTCCGGCTGGAATGTTCGGATTCCAGTCGGACGGTTTGTGCTTCCCGCCGTGGAAGGTTCTGAGTGCGGTCACTTGATTTAGTCCCAATGGTTAGCATAGAAAGTTGTAGTCTTGACAACCATAAGAACACTGACACGAATTTCGTACAATATGTTAATTTCCGATGGTTGCGCCGTACTTTTAACCACGTTGACGGGACTCTCGCTGCGTACAAAACGGCGTTCTACTTGCGGCCCAATTTTTGGTGAAGGCTGAAAATCATTTCAAGGTGGAAGACAAGTTGAGTAAATTTGATTTAATATTGATACTGCTTAGTGTTCATTGTTACTTCACTGTTACTTGCTGATATAAACCTCCTGCTGTAGCTCAAAGGTGAGGCTGAGAGGCTTGGGACCGGAGGCTTGTGGTGCCAGGATGGACCGGAGACTGAGGCTGGAGACCAGGGGCCTGCAGCACCGGACCAGAGGGTAACCATCACCAAGCTCATCTGAAACACTAAAATCCTCAGAGGTTTAGGTCTGGTTTTGATCAACTTATGACTTTACATCTGTGCCAAGCTGTGATTTGAGTTAATTCATACCGGTTTTGTGTAGGAGTCATATGAGCCATTATTGTTTCTGGTGCTGCTATGACCGTAGTGGATGAATTGCTGAACGCAAAAATCTGCAGACGTTGTCTAATTTAAGTGTTTAAATATGTTTTAAATTAGTCTTCCATTTTACAAGTGAACCTCAGATGCAGGAGGTGGGGTGTATTGCGCCCCAAGGTGATTTACTGCTGAGACCAAGTGTGTTTGTAACCAGACCAGGAATCCATGGCTGAAGGAGCTGATGGAGGCCCTGCCTGGTGGAGGAGCCATGCTGAAAGCCCTGCCTGGTGGAGGAGCTGACGGAGGCCCTGCCTGGTGGAGGATGTCTGTCGTGGGGTAGAAGTGACCATCACACTCACTGCCACTTCTCGTAGAATACCGCTACCACAAACCACCGGCGTTTGTACCAATATACCAGACGACTACATCCGTTTTACCACACATTGAAGCAAGACTTCTGCTCTTTGTTCCAGACCAGGACTCTTTCTGAGGAGAGCAGATGGAGGAGCTGAGACGCTGGAGGACAACTAGGAATAAACCAACAAGGATTCCTCGTAAGTTTGTATTTGCTTACATGGTTGAACTAAAGGGCAAAATAGAGCTGTTACTTTGACATGCGTTAACAAACTACCGCTGTGTTTTCTTACTAGAACGTGTTTCTGAAGCGGAGGCGAGCTGATGGGGGAGCCGTGAATCTGGAGGATGACGTCACTCTACCAACAAAGATTGTAAGTTTGTATTAACCTGTATCCACAAAGTGGAAATAAAGGGCTTAAAATTAAGACAAACTACAAGTTTGTTACCAGACATTGGGACCAGACTTGCGCTTTTTGTTTCAGACCAGGACTCTGGCTGAGGAGAGCTGATGGGGGAGCCATAAAGTAAGCAGAGTGGACTTAATGCAGGATTAGTTTGTCCAGTAGAAGTTAAGGCGTACTAGTACTGTGGTTGGTTACCAGACAAACTACAGCTGCTACTTTGTAACGCGCCATTAGATCCCAACTACTCCTGTGTTTGTGACCTTACATTAGAGACCAACTACTACTGTGTTTGTGACCTTACAATAGAGACAAATTACGTTTGTAACCAGACCAGGAATCTGGAGGACTGACGGAGAAGCTGTACATCTGGAAGGCAAATCCTGAGGACGATCAGGACTCTACCATCAAGGATTCCTCGTAAGTTTGCATTATCTGGATATAGTGGACTAGGTAGGGGGTTGGGGGTTCAACTCTCAAACCAATGGTGCCGGGTTCAAGTCCTCAGAATACAGTGATACGTCCTTGAGCAAGGCGCCCTAAAGCCTGCCTGCTCCTTAATGACGTCTCTTTGGTTCAGATAATGTTGCATCTTTTGAATATTGAACCTAATCAATGTCCTTGTTTGGTCCGGGCAGACACACATGAGCTGAACCTCACCTGATCCTGTTTGGTCGGGGGCAGACGCACCTGAGCTGAACCCCACCTGATCCGGACATCCTGCTGGTCCCGTCTCCTCAGTTCATCTGAGCCTCTTCCTCCAGAAGACATGCTGAGCTCGGCGGTCTGAGGCTGATGTATCAATGACCTCCAGTGGGAGTGATCTTCTTGACCCCACATGTAGCCGTGTGCTTCCACACGCCTTTCCCTCACGTCTGTCACTAACCTCATTACTTCACTACTCTCTACTCCTTCTCCTTCTTCTTCCTTCTCCGTGGTTCGAACCTTTACTCTGAAGGAGAATCTCCTTGAACCTTTACACTGAAGGAGCGTCTTCCTGTCCTCAGAGGGTTCAGCGTTAGGGTTGAGAGTCAGGGTTTAGAGTCAGGGACAGAGCTGGTCAGGGAGGGCTGGTTTTACATAAACCTTTTCACTTGCTTTCTGAATGGTGGTGACATTTTGAAAAGATTAATTTGGGAAAATGTTTTCCTCTTTTTTTGCTTTACAAAAATATGTATTAAACTTCTGTGTTTGTAACCAGACCAGGTATCCATGGCTGAAGGAACTGATGGTGGAGCCGTGCTGAAAGAGCGGATGGAGGAGCCGTGCTGACGGCCCTGCCTGGTGGAGGAGCCGTGCTGACGGCCCTGCCTGGTGGAGGAGCCGTGCTGACGGCCCTGCCTGGTGGAGGAGCCGTGCTGACGGCCCTGCCTGGTGGAGGATGTCTGTCGTGGGGTAGATGGAGCCTGACTCTGTGACATCACACTCACTGCCACTTCTCGTAGAATACTGCTACCACAAACCACCGGCGTTTGTAACAATATACCAGACGACTACATCTGTTTTACCACATGTTGAAGCAAGACTTCTGCTGTTTGTTCCAGACCAGGACTCTGTCTGAGGAGAGCAGATGGAGGAGCTGAGATGCTGGAGGACAACTAGGAATCGACCAACAAGGATTCTTCGTAAGTTTGTATTTACTTACATGGTTGACCTAAAGGGCAAAATAGAGCTGTTACTTTGACATGCGTTAACCAACTACCGCTGTGTTTTCTTACTAGAACGTGTTTCTGGAGCGGAGGCCAGCTGGTAGGGGAGCCGTGAATCTGGAGGATGACCATCACTCTACCAACAAGGATTGTAAGTTTGTATGAACCAAAACAAAGGGGAAATAAAGGGCTTAAAAATCACTCAAACTATATGTTTGTTACCAGACTTTAGGGCCAGACTCGCGCTGTTTGTTCCAGACCAGGACTCTGGCTGAGGAGAGCTGATGGAGGAGCCAAGACTCTGTAGGACGACATCACTCCACCAACCAGGATCCTCGTAAGTTTGCCTAAAAAAAAAAAAGAGTGGACTTGTTGTAACGCAGGATTAGTTTGTCCAGTACAAGTTACGGCATACTATCGTGTTTGTTTACCAGACAAACTACAGCTGCTACTTTGTTACGCGCCATTAGAGCCCAACTACTCCTGTGTTTGTGACCTTACATTAGAGACCAACTACTACTGTGTTTGTGACCTTACATTAGAGACAAATTACGTTTGTAACCAGACCAGGAGTCTGGAGGACTGACGGAGAAGCTGTACATCTGGAAGGCAAATCCTGAGGACGATCAGGACTCTACCATCAAGGATTCCTTGTAAGTTTGCATTATCTGGATATAGTGGACTAGGTAGGGGGTTGGGGTTCAACTCTCAAACCAATGGTGCCGGGTTCAAGTCCTCAGAATACAGTGATACGTCCTTGAGCAAGGCGCCCTAAAGCCTGCCTGCTCCTTAATGACGTCTCTTTGGTTCAGATAATGTTGCATCTTTTGAATATTGAACCTAATCAATGTCCTTGTTTGGTCCGGGCAGACACACATGAGCTGAACCTCACCTGATCCTGTTTGGTCGGGGGCAGACGCACCTGAGCTGAACCCCACCTGATCCGGACATCCTGCTGGTCCCGTCTCCTCAGTTCATCTGAGCCTCTTCCTCCAGAAGACATGCTGAGCTCGGCGGTCTGAGGCTGATGTATCAATGACCTCCAGTGGGAGTGATCTTCTTGACCCCACATGTAGCCGTGTGCTTCCACACGCCTTTCCCTCACGTCTGTCACTAACCTCATTACTTCACTACTCTCTACTCCTTCTCCTTCTTCTTCCTTCTCCGTGGTTCGAACCTTTACTCTGAAGGAGAATCTCCTTGAACCTTTACACTGAAGGAGCGTCTTCCTGTCCTCAGAGGGTTCAGCGTTAGGGTTGAGAGTCAGGGTTTAGAGTCAGGGACAGAGCTGGTCAGGGAGGGCTGGTTTTACATAAACCTTTTCACTTGCTTTCTGAATGGTGGTGACATTTTGAAAAGATTAATTTGGGAAAATGTTTTCCTCTTTTTTTGCTTTACAAAAATATGTATTAAACTTCTGTGTTTGTAACCAGACCAGGTATCCATGGCTGAAGGAACTGATGGTGGAGCCGTGCTGAAAGAGCGGATGGAGGAGCCGTGCTGACGGCCCTGCCTGGTGGAGGAGCCGTGCTGACGGCCCTGCCTGGTGGAGGAGCCGTGCTGACGGCCCTGCCTGGTGGAGGAGCCGTGCTGACGGCCCTGCCTGGTGGAGGATGTCTGTCGTGGGGTAGATGGAGCCTGACTCTGTGACATCACACTCACTGCCACTTCTCGTAGAATACTGCTACCACAAACCACCGGCGTTTGTAACAATATACCAGACGACTACATCTGTTTTACCACATGTTGAAGCAAGACTTCTGCTGTTTGTTCCAGACCAGGACTCTGTCTGAGGAGAGCAGATGGAGGAGCTGAGATGCTGGAGGACAACTAGGAATCGACCAACAAGGATTCTTCGTAAGTTTGTATTTACTTACATGGTTGACCTAAAGGGCAAAATAGAGCTGTTACTTTGACATGCGTTAACCAACTACCGCTGTGTTTTCTTACTAGAACGTGTTTCTGGAGCGGAGGCCAGCTGGTAGGGGAGCCGTGAATCTGGAGGATGACCATCACTCTACCAACAAGGATTGTAAGTTTGTATGAACCAAAACAAAGGGGAAATAAAGGGCTTAAAAATCACTCAAACTATATGTTTGTTACCAGACTTTAGGGCCAGACTCGCGCTGTTTGTTCCAGACCAGGACTCTGGCTGAGGAGAGCTGATGGAGGAGCCAAGACTCTGTAGGACGACATCACTCCACCAACCAGGATCCTCGTAAGTTTGCCTAAAAAAAAAAAAGAGTGGACTTGTTGTAACGCAGGATTAGTTTGTCCAGTACAAGTTACGGCATACTATCGTGTTTGTTTACCAGACAAACTACAGCTGCTACTTTGTTACGCGCCATTAGAGCCCAACTACTCCTGTGTTTGTGACCTTACATTAGAGACCAACTACTACTGTGTTTGTGACCTTACATTAGAGACAAATTACGTTTGTAACCAGACCAGGAGTCTGGAGGACTGACGGAGAAGCTGTACATCTGGAAGGCAAATCCTGAGGACGATCAGGACTCTACCATCAAGGATTCCTTGTAAGTTTGCATTATCTGGATATAGTGGACTAGGTAGGGGGTTGGGGGTTCAACTCTCAAACCAATGGTGCCGGGTTCAAGTCCTCAGAATACAGTGATACGTCCTTGAGCAAGGCGCCCTAAAGCCTGCCTGCTCCTTAATGACGTCTCTTTGGTTCAGATAATGTTGCATCTTTTGAATATTGAACCTAATCAATGTCCTTGTTTGGTCCGGGCAGACACACATGAGCTGAACCTCACCTGATCCTGTTTGGTCGGGGGCAGACGCACCTGAGCTGAACCCCACCTGATCCGGACATCCTGCTGGTCCCGTCTCCTCAGTTCATCTGAGCCTCTTCCTCCAGAAGACATGCTGAGCTCGGCGGTCTGAGGCTGATGTATCAATGACCTCCAGTGGGAGTGATCTTCTTGACCCCACATGTAGCCGTGTGCTTCCACACGCCTTTCCCTCACGTCTGTCACTAACCTCATTACTTCACTACTCTCTACTCCTTCTCCTTCTTCTTCCTTCTCCGTGGTTCGAACCTTTACTCTGAAGGAGTGTCTCCTTGAACCTTTACACTGAAGGAGCGTCTTTCTGTCCTCGGAGGGTTCAGCGTTAGGGTTGAGAGTCAGGGTTTAGAGTCAGGGACAGAGCTGGTCAGGGAGGGCTGGTTTTACATAAACCTTTTCACTTGCTTTCTGAATGGTGGTGACATTTTGAAAAAATTAATTTGGGAAAATGTTTTCCTCTTTTTTTGCTTTACAAAAATATGTATTAAACTTCTGTGTTTGTAACCAGACCAGGTATCCATGGCTGAAGGAGCTGATGGTGGAGCCGTGCTGAAAGAGCGGATGGAGGAGCCGTGCTGACGGCCCTGCCTGGTGGAGGAGCCGTGCTGACGGCCCTGCCTGGTGGAGGAGCCGTGCTGACGGCCCTGCCTGGTGGAGGAGCCGTGCTGACGGCCCTGCCTGGTGGAGGATGTCTGTCGTGGGGTAGATGGAGCCTGACTCTGTGACATCACACTCACTGCCACTTCTCGTAGAATACTGCTACCACAAACCACCGGCGTTTGTAACAATATACCAGACGACTACATCTGTTTTACCACATGTTGAAGCAAGACTTCTGCTGTTTGTTCCAGACCAGGACTCTGTCTGAGGAGAGCAGATGGAGGAGCTGAGATGCTGGAGGACAACTAGGAATCGACCAACAAGGATTCTTCGTAAGTTTGTATTTACTTACATGGTTGACCTAAAGGGCAAAATAGAGCTGTTACTTTGACATGCGTTAACCAACTACCGCTGTGTTTTCTTACTAGAACGTGTTTCTGGAGCGGAGGCCAGCTGGTAGGGGAGCCGTGAATCTGGAGGATGACCATCACTCTACCAACAAGGATTGTAAGTTTGTATGAACCAAAACAAAGGGGAAATAAAGGGCTTAAAAATCACTCAAACTATATGTTTGTTACCAGACTTTAGGGCCAGACTCGCGCTGTTTGTTCCAGACCAGGACTCTGGCTGAGGAGAGCTGATGGAGGAGCCAAGACTCTGTAGGACGACATCACTCCACCAACCAGGATCCTCGTAAGTTTGCCTAAAAAAAAAAGAGTGGACTTGTTGTAACGCAGGATTAGTTTGTCCAGTACAAATTACGGCATACTATCGTGTTTGTTTACCAGACAAACTACAGCTGCTACTTTGCTACGCGCCATTAGAGCCCAACTACTCCTGTGTTTGTGACCTTACATTAGAGACCAACTACTACTGTGTTTGTGACCTTACAATAGAGACAAATTACGTTTGTAACCAGACCAGGAATCTGGAGGACTGACGGAGAAGCTGTACATCTGGAAGGCAAATCCTGAGGACGATCAGGACTCTACCATCGAGGATTCCTCGTAAGTTTGCATTATCTGGATATAGTGGACTAGGTAGGGGGTTGGGGGTTCAACTCTCAAACCAATGGTGCCGGGTTCAAGTCCTCAGAATACAGTGATACGTCCTTGAGCAAGGCGCCCTAAAGCCTGCCTGCTCCTTAATGACGTCTCTTTGGTTCAGATAATGTTGCATCTTTTGAATATTGAACCTAATCAATGTCCTTGTTTGGTCCGGGCAGACACACATGAGCTGAACCTCACCTGATCCTGTTTGGTCGGGGGGCAGACGCACCTGAGCTGAACCCCACCTGATCCGGACATCCTGCTGGTCCCGTCTCCTCAGTTCATCTGAGCCTCTTCCTCCAGAAGACATGCTGAGCTCGGCGGTCTGAGGCTGATGTATCAATGACCTCCAGTGGGAGTGATCTTCTTGACCCCACATGTAGCCGTGTGCTTCCACACGCCTTTCCCTCACGTCTGTCACTAACCTCATTACTTCACTACTCTCTACTCCTTCTCCTTCTTCTTCCTTCTCCGTGGTTCGAACCTTTACTCTGAAGGAGTGTCTCCTTGAACCTTTACACTGAAGGAGCGTCTTCCTGTCCTCAGAGGGTTCAGCGTTAGGGTTGAGAGTCAGGGTTTAGAGTCAGGGACAGAGCTGGTCAGGGAGGGCTGGTTTTACATAAACCTTTTCACTTGCATTCTGAATGGTGGTGACAATTTGAAAAGATTAATTTGGGAAAATGTTTTCCTCTTTTTTTGCTTTACAAAAATATGTATTAAACTTCTGTGTTTGTAACCAGACCAGGTATCCATGGCTGAAGGAGCTGATGGTGGAGCCGTGCTGAAAGAGCGGATGGAGGAGCCGGGCTGACGGCCCTGCCTGGTGGAGGAGCCGTGCTGACGGCCCTGCCTGGTGGAGGAGCCGTGCTGACGGCCCTGCCTGGTGGAGGAGCCGTGCTGACGGCCCTGCCTGGTGGAGGATGTCTGTCGTGGGGTAGATGGAGCCTGACTCTGTGACATCACACTCACTGCCACTTCTCGTAGAATACTGCTACCACAAACCACCGGCGTTTGTAACAATATACCAGACGACTACATCTGTTTTACCACATGTTGAAGCAAGACTTCTGCTGTTTGTTCCACTTCTGCTGTTTGTTGGAGGACAACTAGGAATCGACCAACAAGGATTCTTCGTAAGTTTGTATTTACTTACATGGTTGACCTAAAGGGCAAAATAGAGCTGTTACTTTGACATGCGTTAACCAACTACCGCTGTGTTTTCTTACTAGAACGTGTTTCTGGAGCGGAGGCCAGCTGGTAGGGGAGCCGTGAATCTGGAGGATGACCATCACTCTACCAACAAGGATTGTAAGTTTGTATGAACCAAAACAAAGGGGAAATAAAGGGCTTAAAAATCTCTCAAACTATATGTTTGTTACCAGACTTTAGGGCCAGACTCGCGCTGTTTGTTCCAGACCAGGACTCTGGCTGAGGAGAGCTGATGGAGGAGCCAAGACTCTGTAGGACGACATCACTCCACCAACCAGGATCCTCGTAAGTTTGCCTAAAAAAAAAAAGAGTGGACTTGTTGTAACGCAGGATTAGTTTGTCCAGTACAAGTTACGGCATACTATCGTGTTTGTTTACCAGACAAACTACAGCTGCTACTTTGTTACGCGCCATTAGAGCCCAACTACTCCTGTGTTTGTGACCTTACATTAGAGACCAACTACTACTGTGTTTGTGACCTTACAATAGAGACAAATTACGTTTGTAACCAGACCAGGAGTCTGGAGGACTGACGGAGAAGCTGTACATCTGGAAGGCAAATCCTGAGGACGATCAGGACTCTACCATCAAGGATTCCTCGTAAGTTTGCATTATCTGGATATAGTGGACTAGGTAGGGGGTTGGGGGTTCAACTCTCAAACCAATGGTGCCGGGTTCAAGTCCTCAGAATACAGTGATACGTCCTTGAGCAAGGCGCCCTAAAGCCTGCCTGCTCCTTAATGACGTCTCTTTGGTTCAGATAATGTTGCATCTTTTGAATATTGAACCTAATCAATGTCCTTGTTTGGTCCGGGCAGACACACATGAGCTGAACCTCACCTGATCCTGTTTGGTCGGGGGCAGACGCACCTGAGCTGAACCCCACCTGATCCGGACATCCTGCTGGTCCCGTCTCCTCAGTTCATCTGAGCCTCTTCCTCCAGAAGACATGCTGAGCTCGGCGGTCTGAGGCTGATGTATCAATGACCTCCAGTGGGAGTGATCTTCTTGACCCCACATGTAGCCGTGTGCTTCCACACGCCTTTCCCTCACGTCTGTCACTAACCTCATTACTTCACTCTCTACTCCTTCTCCTTCTTCTTCCTTCTCCGTGGTTCGAACCTTTACTCTGAAGGAGTGTCTCCTTGAACCTTTACACTGAAGGAGCGTCTTCCTGTCCTCAGAGGGTTCAGCGTTAGGGTTGAGAGTCAGGGTTTAGAGTCAGGGACAGAGCTGGTCAGGGAGGGCTGGTTTTACATAAACCTTTTCACTTGCATTCTGAATGGTGGTGACAATTTGAAAAGATTAATTTGGGAAAATGTTTTCCTCTTTTTTTGCTTTACAAAAATATGTATTAAACTTCTGTGTTTGTAACCAGACCAGGTATCCATGGCTGAAGGAGCTGATGGTGGAGCCGTGCTGAAAGAGCGGATGGAGGAGCCGGGCTGACGGCCCTGCCTGGTGGAGGAGCCGTGCTGACGGCCCTGCCTGGTGGAGGAGCCGTGCTGACGGCCCTGCCTGGTGGAGGATGTCTGTCGTGGGTTAGATGGAGCCTGACTCTGTCACATCAAACTCACTGCCACTTCTCGTAGAATACTTCTACCACAAACCACCGGCGTTTGTAACAATATACCAGACGACTACATCTGTTTTACCACATGTTGAAGCAAGACTTCTGCTGTTTGTTCCAGACCAGGACTCTGGCTGAGGAGAGCTGATGGAGGAGCCAAGACTCTGTAGGACGGCATCACTCCACCAACCAGGATCCTCGTAAGTTTGCCTAAAAAAAAAAGAGTGGACTTGTTGTAACGCAGGATTAGTTTGTCCAGTACAAGTTACGGCATACTATCGTGTTTGTTTACGAGACAAACTACAGCTGCTACTTTGTTACGTGCCATTAGAGCCCAACTACTCCTGTGTTTGTGACCTTACATTAGAGACAAACTACTACTGTGTTTGTTACCTGATATTGGAGACAAACTACTCCTGTGTTTGTTACCTTGCATTAGAGCCCAACTGCTGCGGTGTTTGTTACCTTACATTAGAGACAAACTACTACCGTGTTTGTTACCTGATATTAGAGACAAACTACTACTTTGTTTGTTACCTTACATTAGAGACGAATTACGTTTGTAACCAGACCAGGAATCTGGAGGACTGATGGAGAAGCCGTACATCTGGAAGGCAAATCCTGAGGACCAGCAGGACTCTACCATCAAGGATTCCTCATAAGTTTGCATTATCTGGACAAAGTGGCCTAGGTAGGGGGTTGGGGGTTCAACTCTCAAACCAATGGTGCCGGGTTCAAGTCCTCAATACAGTGATGTGTCCTTGAGCAAGGCGTGCTAAAGCCTGCCTGCTCCTTAATGAATTATCTTTGGTTCAGATAATGTTGCATCTTTGGAATATTGAACCTAATCAATGTCCTTGTTTGGTCCGGGCAGACACACCTGAGCTGAACCTCACCTGATCCTGTTTGGTCGGGGGTAGACACACCTGAGCTAAACCCACCCTGATCCTGACATCCTGCTGGTCCAGTCTCCTCAGTTCTCCTGAGCCTCGTCCCAGGCTGATGGATCAATGGCCTCCAGTGGGAGGGATCTTCTTGACTCCACTTGTAACCGTGTGCTTCCACACGCCTTTCCCTCACATCTGTCACTAACCTCACTACTTCACTACTCTCTACTGCTTCCTCTTTTCTTCCTTCTCTGTGGTTTAAACCTTTTATACTGAAGGCGCGTCTTCCTGCCCTCAGAGGGTTTAGCGTTAGGGTTGAGAGTCAGGGTTTAGAGTCAGGGACAGAGCTGGTCAGGGAGGACTGCTTTTACACAAACCTCTTGACTTGCTTTCGGAATGGTGGTGACATTTTGAAAAGATTCATTTGGTAAAATCTTTTCCTCTGCTTCCCTTTACAAAATTGTATCAAACTTCTGTCAAGTGTTTTTGTTTAAATATTAAAATCCCACATTGACTTCTACATGTTTGGTGCGGTTCATTTATTTGTCCTTTTAACTTGGTTAATGTCAAGCTAAACTCCTGCAATACATTGATATACATGATTGTTATTCAACAATGTTCACATAATCCATTTTGTAAAAATAGGAAACCCCAATATTACTACTAAATTCAAGCCTATTCATGTATTTAAAGGCCCACTATGCAAGATCGGGAATTTCTTCGCTGTTTTCTTGGTTTGGCACGCACCTTTCTCTACACAGCGCCCCCTACAGCTTCGTAGTAGATATTTTACAACACTGTCGTAACAACTCGTTGACGACCCTTCCCCATGCACTTCTACGCTAGCCATGTGCATTTGTTTTCAAAGAAGCCGGCGAATGCGTGGAGCTGTCATGCCAAATTGTACCGGCTGCCAAATTTGTACCGGGCGCGTCATCCATACGTAATCCATTCCAAACCTGCCTGGCAACAGATGATCGCGTTGTCCGTTGCCTGGCAACGGACGATCGCGTCGAATGACGTGAAAGGTTCCCGAACATTCGCGAACCTTCAAGCTCGTTCATTCGCACTAGTCCGTTATCTGTATTGTGCTATTTCGTCCTTGACCTGCTTTAAACACTCAGTTTACTTGGTAAATTTAATTAAACAATTAAATACAATACAAATATAAAGTAAAAACAAGTGTTATCTAGCGATCCGTTTTCTGTATTATGTTATTTCGTCTTTGGCAACATGAGCGCGAATGTTTTTTGAAACCCGCTTTAAACACTCAGTTTACTAGCTAAATTTGATTAAACAATTCAATACAATACAAATATAAAGTAAAAACAAGTGTTATCTAGCCATCCGTTATCTGTATTATGTTATTTCGTCTTTGGCAACATGAGCGCAAATGTTTTTTTGAAACCTGCCCGGCAACGGACAACCCTTACGTAATCAGTTGTCCGTTGCCTGGCAAATTTGGCAGCCGGTACAAATTTGGCATGACAGAGCCATATCCGAAGTAGATGAAGTGCGGACAAGGTTATACATTGTTAAAACTGTATTTGTATTGCAATAAACATAAATCCATCCTTTTTTATAGTTGACGGGGAGAATTTATATCCTAGATTATAATTGTTTTATTTTAGGTTGAACAGAACAATCAGTGTAAGAGTGTTGGCCAACGTAATAATCTAAATAAACAAGAACCTGGATTCGGGGATTCAGCCTGTATCTGGGGGACGAGACAGACGAACGGCAAACACCCATGGAAACAAAGGAAATGAAACACACAGGGCTCACAACAAAATGGTTGAGCAAACACATTTGTACAGAGACTATCAACATCAAGAACACCACGAAGACAAAGTTCGCAAAGTTTGCAGACTTCTTTTCCTTTCAGTTCACTCTATTCCTGAAAAGCTTGCCCAATGTTTACTCGTGTCTGGCCTCTCTGTCGGTCAGTCTCCCTTTTCTCTTATTCTGTTCCGCCGACATTGGGTTTCTCTGTCTCTTTTTAGTCGGCTGATCTATGATGAATGTAACAATCCCATTTAGTTACTTGTATTTATATCGAGCCGGTTCCGTGTTTGGGGGTCTGTGCCGTAAAGCAATTCGTTACTTCGCGAGACCCGAGACTCCCACGAGAGTGGGCGGCGGGTTGCCGGCAGAAAACTATTCCATTGCTCCGCCAAGATGCGCAAGGGGGAGTCGAAACAACGAACAATCGAAGAAAAATGTATAATAGAACCATCGCAATGACTCTTAGCCTGTTATATTAAGGTAAATCAAGCCAAAGAAGTTGCATAGTTCCCATTTCACTCGTGTCTGGTCTCTTTTCTGGTCCAACTTCTTTTTATTCTTCTTTTGTTCCACCGACAGTCGCCTCTTGGGTCCCTTATCAGTCGATTGATCCATGATGAATGCAACAATTGCCTCGCAACTGGCTGTTTATATCTAGCCGGTGCCATGTTTGGGGGTGTGTCTGTGCCGTAAAGCATTTTCGAAACTACAATCTGACTACATTTTCGAGGCGCGATTGGATACTTCCGCTGCGTCACATCCGGATTGTGTCGGTCCGAACAGAGCAAGTTCCATATGCGCTTTTTCCTTGGAGAGGCGACATGGGGCAATGACACACCCACCAAACGACCCAGAAATAGTTGCAGAACCATCAGAATAACTCTCAACCTGCATAATTAATGTAATTTTGGCTAGAAAAGTTGCATAGTGGGCCTTTAACAATGTACATACTGCCCCGCAGGCCATTCTCTGCTACTACAACACGTTCAATCCAACAACCCGTCTCACATCAACGTACTATAGCTAGTTGGTTCAAACGGAAAATGTAGTTTGGTGTGAGACTGTTGTCCAGCAGAGGGAGCTGTCATACACCTTAATTATACAGGAATGTCTGTATTTACATTTTAAAATGTTCATGGGCGGGTCTAGTTTGTCTGCAAATAACTATGCCTCCAGCAACAGGATTGGTCGAAATATATGAAGTGAAAGAAATAAAAGCCCAGTTCACCAGATCTGAGGTCAGCTGCGGTCAGTTTTTGGCTCATGAATGTATTGAGTGAACGATGTCTGAGCTAAATATTAACCACCTGGAACTTGGTTTCCTGGAGCTCGGAGGACGGCAGGACGTGTGTTTACCTGGTCGAGTAGGCGCTGAACGCAGACATCCTAATCACAGACCCTGTGTTTAATTAGCCCTGAATATAATTTTTGGGTTAAAAAAATAAATAAAAGTAAAAATATTTATAAGTACTAGCCTAGTCTAGATAGTCCTTCTGGCAAGAGAATAAAAAGATTATGTTTAAAAACATTACCTTTTTACCACCTCAAGTGAATTAACCTATCCCCAGTCAGAATAGTGTGTGTAAAGTCTGTCTCACTTGTATTAATTTTACTCGATAACTCGAATAACTTGAACGGAACTTTAGACATTTGGGGATAAGCAGCACAGCAGTCAGGTAGCTATTTTAAGCTATAATAAACTGTGCATTTTGTTTATATAGGTGAAGCATTATGAAAAATGTTCATGCAAAATAAAGCATAGAAATCATTTTGGCATTTTCATTTTCCGTCTGGGCTAAGCCCCGGATGTTTATGAAACCTAGAAACACCCCTGGTGTTAGCTGAGAGTGAAAAGGATTTAAAGGATAACTACAAATAACCAATGTTAGGGAAATGGGTTTGTTTTGTTGCGCGTTTATGGATTATTTTTTTTATATGTATATATCGGCCGATATATCGGCATATCGGTTTTTTAAATCACAAAATATTCGTATCGGTATCGGCCTTAAAAATTCTATATCGGTCGGGCTCTAGTGAGGACCATTGAATCATGTAGGGCTTGTACTAGCAGTGTTTCATATTTAACAGTGTTCGTTTGTTCAACGTTGTTATTGCACGCTTGCTCTCTCTTTATGTTTTCAGGTGGTACTAAAGGACCAGTAGTTGTCTCAACATGCCCTACTCTACCTCTGTCATGAGTTTCGCTCCCTGCAGCTTCAGAGTACACTCTAAGTTTAGCAGCCATTACTTGCAGATCTCTCTGATTTTCCAGTCTTTTAAGTTCTTGTTTTTGAGCAGCTATTGCATCCTCCATTTGTACTTCTGCTTCTTTTGCGGCTAACTGCGCAGCATACTCTGCTCTTTTGACGGTGATGCTCTGCCGCTCTGATGAACAGCTTGACTTAAGGCTAGGGGCTGTACGGTCGATCACGGATGCCTCAAATATAGACTGTGCATACTCTCAATCAAGCACCATGTGAAGTCTAGCATTTTCACCCTTTTCATTGAACTCTTCTTGACCCACTTCAGTCATACGCACTTTCAA
Organism: Gadus chalcogrammus; assembly: GCF_026213295.1. Classification (NCBI taxonomy): domain Eukaryota; kingdom Metazoa; phylum Chordata; class Actinopteri; order Gadiformes; family Gadidae; genus Gadus; species Gadus chalcogrammus. The sequence continues at coordinate 24,440,180 of NC_079416.1, forward strand.
TAGACCCATCAAATCTACTGTTACTGCTACACAAGAATCAATATTTCTTCGAATCTGATGAGGAGGTGCTAATTGCAATCGTATGTTTTCATATGCATCTTTAGATTAGATTAGATTAGATTCAACTTTATTGTCATTGCACAAGTAAGGACAACCAGTACAACGAAATACAGTTTAGCCTCTAACCAGTAGTGCAATCAATAAAACGTTTTTGTTAAAGCAGCGCAATAAGAATAATAATAATACATAGAACACAGATAGCAGATAGCAGCTGAATATAAAGTGCAGTAATACATAAATGGTTAATACAGTTAATACAGTTGATCCTCATTAATTGTAAAGTGCATAGGTAAAGTGCATAGGTGGTTTGAGGTAGTCAGACTGACCATAGTCCATGTTCTAGAAGGGGGGGGGGGGGGGGGGGGGGGGGCTAGTGTAGGGTCTTTGTGTTGAGCAGTGTTGTAGTGTTGTGGAAAAAGCTGTTTCTGAGCCTGCTGGTGCGACTCCTGAGGCTCCTGTAACGTCTCCCGGACGGGAGGAGAGAGAACAGGGCATGCCTGGGGTGTGTGTGGTCCTTGATGATTTTGTTTGCACGTTTCAGACACCGTGAATGATGAAGATCAGTGAGGGCAGGGAGTGATGTGCCAATTATTTTCTGAGCAGTTTTAACGACTCGCTGTAGGGCTTTCCTATCAGCCATAGTGCAGTTACCATACCACACCGTGAAGCAGTTGGTGAGGATGCTCTCAACGGTGCAGCGGTAGAAGTTCCGGAGGATCTGAGGGGAGAGTCCAGCTTTTTTCAGTTTTCTGAGGAAGAAGAGGCGTTGTTGAGCTTTCATGATCAGAGTGGAGGTGTTGAGTGACCAGGAGAGGTCTTGTGAAACATGGACACCCAGAAACTTGAAGTTGGTGAACCGTTCCACTTCAGCCCCGTTGATGTGAATGGGTGAGTGTATGCTTGCCTTAGATTTCCGGAAGTCAACAATGAGTTCTTGGGTTTTGGTGGTGTTGAGCACAAGATTGTTACTAGCGCCCCAAGCTGCCAAGTGCAGGACTTCCTCCCTGTAGGCTGATTCATCATTATTCCTGATCAGGCCGAGCACTGTTGTGTCGTCTGCGAATTTGATGATGGAGTTGGAGTTGTGAATGGGGGAGCAGTCATAGGTGAAGAGGGTGTACAGTAAGGGGCTGAGCACGCACCCTTGTGGCACACCAGTGTGTAGAGGAAGTGTAGTGGAGGAGAGGTTGTTTAACCTTACCGTCTGTGGTCTGTTGATCAGAAAGTCCAATATCCAGTTGCAGGTGGATATGCTGATGCCAAGCTTGTGTAATTTCATGATCAGATCAGATGGTACGATTGTGTTGAAAGCTGAGCTGAAGTCGATGAATAGCAACCTAGCATAGGAATTGCTATTGTCCAGGTGGGTGAGGGCAGAGTGAAGGGCTGTGGATATGGCATTCTCAGTCGATCTGTTGGCACGGTATGCATACTGGTGGGGGTCTAATGCAGGAGGAAGGCTGGGCTTGAGGTGAGCTAAGATTAGCTTCTCAAGACACTTGGTGATGATGGGGGTCAATGCTACTGGTCGATAGTCATTCAGACACGCTGGGTTAGATTGCTTGGGCACGGGGACGATGGTGGTGGTCTTGAGGCACACGGGAACAACATCCTGGGCCAGTGACAGGTTAAATATGTTGGTGAAGACTCCAGATAGTTGCTCAGCGCACGTTCTCCAAACGCGCCCAGGGATGCCATCCGGGCCAGCTGCCTTCCTTACATTCACCCTGCTCAGCACTGACTGCACGTCAGAGGCAGTAAATCTGAGGGGTTGTTCGCCAGGTGGTGGGGTAGTTTTGACAGGCGTAGTGCTGTTGTCACGGTCAAAGCGGGCATAAAAGTGATTACGCTCGTTAGCAAAGTCGGTAGTGGTGGTAAGGGGGGTTGAGTTTGCTCTTCTGTAGTCTGTGATGGCCTGTATTCCTTGCCACATACACGTAACTTGATTTACAAGTCCCTCTACCGCATCCATCATGTCTGTGCGTCTTCAGTACAATCATTTTTAAGTTTGTCACGCGTAGTTCTAACTTCCCTTTTCGAGCATTCATATAGCTTGGTGAATTTGTGCTCCCTTTGACCTATTTCTTGTTCCTTTAGTTCTAGCATTTTGGGGGTTGATTTTCTTTCCCTACTAGATTTTCTTTGCTCTGGGCCAACTGTTATTGAAGTGGCATCAGGTTGTAAACACTGTTCACCACTCTTGAGAGGATCTTCTAATTTATCACCTTCTGACTTTTCTCCATGAACTGACATCTTAACTTAAGATATCTATTTTAAACTTGTATAGGGTACACTCAAAATATCTTAATGAACTACATAAATGCTTAACTTGTATAGGCTACACTCAAAATATCTTAATGAACTAGTTAAACGCTTAACTTTAAATCAAAATGCAAAATAATGTAGGAACAATCATTAAGCTATTAATGTCTCTGGTAATATCAACTGATGTATCAATCAAGTCCACTCTAATTTACAAATGTCCATTCTCAAACTTCAGGGCAGCATGGTCAAACCTGATGTCGTCCGTTGTAGCCTACACCGAAGATCAGTCAGAAAGACCTTGTAGACTAGACTGGCATTGCTTGGCTTACTGCGGCGAGGTGGGATGAAGTCGTGCTGTTTGCGAACGTCGTTCTCAGCTGGCTGAGCCGAATCTTATCCTGGTGCAGGGTAGCTGCTTGCGAACGGTGCTCTCTGCTGGCCGAGCCGTGAAACAGCCGCGCCGCCTGTGGACGCCGCTCCCCGCTCGTCGAGTCGTGAAACCGGTGTGCTGCTTGCGAACGTCGCTCTCTGACACACGCGCCGGTCCTCTGCGAACGTGTCCCGTGTCCTTGCTCTCTGTCCAAGAGCCAACAGCCGATGAAAGCTGCTGTAGGCTAGGTCAACTCTGGAGCCGTGGTGTGAATGTTAGCCGGTTGTCAGCTACGTCAAAGCTCTCCTCCTTCTCCGATAGTAGACCACTCTCTCAACGTCTCTTACGCGCTTTTATTCTGGTCCACTTGTTGTTGGCTTGAACTGAAAGCTAGGCTAACTCTTTCTACCTAGCCTAGGCCTACTTAGCCACATTCGCGGGTTGTTGTCACTGTAGCTGCATTGGTTCAATAAACGGCCACGCTTCATACTGATGTCTTTTTGAATATTTATTCTCTTTTAAACTCTCTCTCTAAAACGGTAAACTTTAATAAGCAGAAAAAACACCGTGACAGCGTTAGCGCCATAAACCTAATACAGAGTCCATCTTCTGAAACCCATGTGTCCGTGACTGGTTTTATATCTCTGATGGCGCGTTTTCCCATAATTCCCTGGGATAGATATTTAAACAAACTCTTAACACAAAGCAATGACACAATATCTATTTTTAACAGTACAACTTAAATCATGAATTCAACAAATAATAAAATCATGAATTAAACAATTAATGTAAATACATATTTAAATCTCTGTAATGTCCAGACTGTCTCTGAGACAGTTACACAGGTACTATCTGCCTCAGGGAAGGAGCTTTCTGAGCCGGTTGTAAACAGTCTACGCTGATTGGATACGGTTGAGGCGGGAGCCAAAACAATGAGCCGCTTTCCAAGAAGTCCCTCAGTTGGAACGCGCCTATGATGAACACACAGATACACACTGAACTGGTGCTCATTTATACCTCCTAGTTCAGCTGGACACAGTATTTATACATAGATATATATATATATATATACAGCTCTCTAGTGGTAGGAGAAGGGGCCACCTCCTGCACCGCTTTAAGGGACAGGCTGCAGCCTGGCAGCCCACGTGTGGGAGGAGCCTAACCCGTCCCCTGGAGGACCTTTAGGAAGGTGGAGCTCCTCCTCCGTCCGGACCTCCCCCTCTCCTCCGTCAGGACCTCCAACTCACATCCAACAGGACCTCCACCTCTCCTTCGTCAGGACCTCCAACTCTCATCCAACAGGACCTCCACCTCTCCTCCATCAGGTCATCCACCTCTCCTCCATCAGGACCTCCACCTCTCATCCATCAGGACCTCCACCTCTCATCCATCAGGACCTCCAACTCTCCTCCATCAGGACATCCACCTCTCCTCCATCAGGACCTCCACCTCTCCTCCAACAGGACATCCACCTCTCCTCCATCAGGACCTCCACCTCTCCTCCATCAGGACCTCCACCTCTCATCCATCAGGACCTCCATCAGGACCTCCACCTCTCCTCCCGTCCCCTGGAGATCCGTTAGGAAGGTGGAGCTCCTCCATCATCTTTCCCACTCTAGTTGAAAGCATCTCTTCCCGTTGAGAGTGGGGATCAAAACGACGAGCGGTATCGTAGAGGTATGTGTTCAATGCCAGGCGGTGAGTGTAATGGTACATGCGTTCTGTTTAAGGGTTCTTGAGCCTCCTGTAGGCCACTGAGTAGAATGCAGCCTATTCCTGTGAATTTAGAGGTTTGCATTCTCATTGGTTGTTCAGGTCAAATGTTAATTGCTCTATTGATTGGTTAAGAGTTTGCCAGCCTTGTACTTGTCAAGCCAGCCATGTTCAGGATCTATGTTCATTTGGCTCTACCTGCCTGTGTAATTTTTTGAGAAGCTTTGTTTGTAAGTACATAAGTTCATCAATGTTTAAGGCCACGTTTATACATAGCAGGGTATTTCTAGAAACAAACATTCCCCCCCTCCTTTTTCAAAAATAACATTGTGCACACAACATCGTTTTCAAACTAACCCTGAACGTTTTCAAACATTTTCCACTAACCCTGATAGTGTAGTGCGTCGTACGAGCATCGTACAGCTTTCACACCGTTTCCCGAAAGCATCGTTGGTAACGAACGTCGTGAAAACGCTCGTAGCTAACGAGGACTCCAGGGGTACTCGTAGGACGCTAAGAGCATCGTTGGCCTACTATAGCCTCAGTGGCGTCACCAGCGGACATTCCTAGTATTGGATGCGTTTTATTAAAACACATCCAATACCACGGAATGCCCAGCTTCAGCCATTTCGCAACCAAAAACAGTGGTTACCGCCGATATATTACTCATAGACTACTGTTAGATTTTCTTTGGGGGGTCTATGACGCTAACAACAGAAGCCTTACATCTACGGAACCTGCATCACCCACAAAGCAACCAGCCTTGTGCGTGACCCCAGCCACCCCTCCAGCCCCTCCAGCCTCCTGCCGTCTTAGAGACGGTTAGCAGCCTCCGGGCCGGCTCCAGCACACTGGGAAACAGATTATTTCACCAGGCTGTAAGGAGGCTGGATTCTCTCCCCTCTCTCACTTCCCTCCCACTTGTCCCCATTAACTTTAACCCTAACATCCTCTTTGCCAGAATGTGTGTGTGGGACACACTTACTAAGATGCATATTAATAAAGACATTTCCACACCCACACCCACCCACCCATACCCACCCCCCCCACCCACCCATACCCACCCCCCCCCCCTAACCCACACACACACACACACACACACACACACACACACACACACACACACCCCCCCCCTAACCCCCCCCACACCCACACACACACACACACACACACACACACACACACACACACACACACACACACACACACACACACACACACACACACACACACACACACACACACACCAGCTGAGGAAAAAAACTTTCATGTTTGTGTTTTGCTGCCTGAATCAAGGCTAATATTAACTAACCCTAACCCTATCCCTCCCCCTAGCCTTTACCTCTGCTATCCCTCTCTCTAACCCTAACCTTATTCTCTCCCTAACCCTAGCCCTAACCCTCTCCCTAACCCTAACCTTAATCTCTCCCTAACCCTATCTGCACCTACCACACTGACCTCCAACACGCCATAAGCACACTTTTCTCAGCACTTAGGACACGTGGTTCCAGTAAAAGGTTTCTCAGGTCAATCAAAACAAGCACACTATCACAACTCGCTCCCACTCGCACCCCACCCTTCTCACACACCGTTCCATACACCACACCCGACCCTCTAGGCACCTACCCCAACCGCAATCATCCTTCCCCCACCCTCATTCCCTATCCAAACTCCCTCCCTCTCCCCAGACCCAACCCCGACCCCAACCCATACCCTAACCCCAACCCCGCCCCCTTCCCTAACCCCAACCCCTATCCCTTCCCTAACCCCAACCAAAACCCATCCCCCTCTCCCAAACCCAACCTCTACCCCCCCCCCCACACCTATTCCTAACCTTCCCCCTTTCCCTAACCCTAACCTTCACCCCTCCCCTAATCCTAACCCTAACCTCTACTCCTTCCACATACCTAACCCTCCCCCTTCCCCTAACCCCTACCCCTCTCCTAACCCTAACCTCTACCCCCTTCCCACACCTAATCCTAACCCTAACCCTAACCCTAACCTCTACCCCTTCCCTAACCCTAACCCTAACCCCAACCTCTACTCCTTCCACACACCTAATCCCAACCCTCCCCCCTCCCCCAACCCCTACCCTTTCCCTAACCCTAACCCACTCCCCACACCTAATCCTAACCCTCCCCCTTCCCCTAACCCTAACCTCCACCCCTCCCCTAATCCTAACCCTAACCTCTACTCCTTCCACATACCTAATCCTAACCCTCCCCCTTCCCCCAACCCCTACCCCTTTCCCTAACCCTAACCTCTACCCCCTTCCCACACCTAATCCTAACCCTAATCCTAACCCTAACCTCTACCCCTTCCCCAACCCTAACCCTAACCCCAACCTCTACTCCTTCCACACACCTAACCCCAACCCTCCCCCCTCCCCCAACCCCTACCCTTTCCCTAACCCCAACCCTAACCCACTCCCCACACCTAATCCTAACCCTCCCCCTTCCCCTAACCCTAACCTCTACCCCTTTCCTAATCCTAACCCTAACCTCTACCCCTTCCCTAACCCTAACCCTTCCCCTTCCCCTAACCCTAACCCCAACCCCCTCCACACATCCAATCCTAACACACAGATTCCCCTCACTATCATCCTACCCTTCGTCACCACCTTCTCCCATAGAACCCTCTCCATACACCGCAGCATCAATTCCCACTTCACCACCACACAGCAACAACACACACCACTCCAACCATACAAAATCATCTCTGCATACAGGAAAAACAAAAATCTCAAGGATCTCCTGGTCACCTCCACCTTCTCCCGCAAACCCATACAACCACCACCGTCTATTACACATTATTTCAAACCACACAAATCCATCACAAACCCACACAGCCACACCACTCTACCCATTTTTCACCCCCCATGTATTGATTCCCCCAACAGGGGAATCAATACATGATTCCCCTGTTGGAATCATGTATTGATTCGTATGCATCTGCATACCCTAACCCTAACCCTAACCCTAACCCTAACCCTAACAAACTCTTTTTAACCCTAGACCTAACCTTAAGCTCTTTCTAACACTATCCCTAACCATAAGCTCTTTCTAACAGTATGTTGTTAATAAATAACATAATGTTTACATATTACATGTTAATGTGTTAAACAGTTGGGTCCAGGGTATTGTGCTGATGTTAACGTCGATGCATCTATTGAATAGTCTATTAAGATGGGGTGGGCGAGTGTTGTGATGAACGGAGTCTACTATGGGGTGGAGAAAGTTAGTGAATAATGCGACACACCTGGTTGAACGCGAGAGGGAGATTGATAAACGAGGGCAGCGAGACCATAGATATATATATTAACTAGATACCCTACGGCGGCATCTAGAACGTCACCGTAGGCCGCCATTTTACCACAGTAAAGCCTTCTGGTGGAGTCTGTTGTAGCGGACGTAAGTCAATCATCTGCACAAACGCTAATGCTCTTATCTCGCTAAAATCTTGACGGATTTACAAACGGTTTGGTTTCTTACAAACCTTATTAACGTGGTTATAATTCTGGATGCTTGAACATGTTTAAATTGCAGCTTTTCTCTTCGAAAAACGACGTAATCGTGCAGCTTAGTTGTGTATCACGGGTAGGCTACTATGTAATTTTACATCGATGGGAGAGGCAGAATTGCTATTTTCAATATAATTTAAGTTGAACATGATTAAACTGAAGTTGCACATGATTTACAATCGGGTTTGTTTGTCTTACATTATGAATTCTACAGGAAATTTCTGACAAGTGAAGATGCCAGACTTTTGTGCATCCTACGGATGCGTTAACCTGCGAACACTCGAAAGGAGAACCTGTGGGATCACCTTTCACCTGTAGGATATTACAATATTCTGACTTTTATTTTTAGGATAATTGTTAGTTACTTAGTGGTCAATACAGGTCCTGTTACACAGGAACAGCGGGGCTAGTATGACGTATTGCTAGATTTTTGTTGACACAAGGCTTTTTAGAATATGTTTGTTAACACAATCACTGAATGAAATTTTGGACACCTTTTTATTGTTTTTAGTGTGGTTAAACTTAAATACTGATTGAAATTGTTGACAATAATTAATATATCTGGGTGCATTTGTTTATTGATAACATACAAGCTGTTTGACATCTTGAACAGTCGCAATCCCAGAGCCAAAGGGTTCAAAGCCCCCCTTGGTTCCAGGAATTGGACAAGCACCAGGGAGTTCTTGATAAAACCCAGGGGGTACTTGCTCACTTTGAAGATGGAGGATGGCAAACCCCTTTACCGAACAAAGAGGTCTTTTAAAATAGTGTCAATTAGTGATGCACTTACACCATTTGTAGTCGCCAATACCCAGTTCAAATTCTTGATTCTAATTAAATTATTGTCTGCTCAATTAGAAAATAAGTGTTTATTTTATTATTCGTTAGATTTATACAAGTAGTCAATTTACAAATCATTAAATGATCTAAGGTAAAACTCTACTGGTTTCAGTGCATCCCTCAAGTCCATGATATAAGTTCAACAGATGCTCTGTTCTCTTGTTTATCTACAGTCTCCTGTGTCTTCTGCATCGAGTTCAGATGCTCTGTCCTCCTGTCTGCATCAAGTTCATAAGATGCTCTGTCCTGTAAAATGTTCTGTCCTGTCTGCATCGAGTTCATGAGATGCTCTTTTCTGTTCATGTATTGCATGGTCTGCATGTTACGGTGTGAATTGATGGTGAATTTAAGGTCAGGGATGCAAACTAGTCAGCTTTACACCCCCCCCCCCCTTGTGTCTGCCCTGAGAAGTGCTGCTCTGGGAGCATTCACTATTTCCACCCTATATTGTTAGAATCATCGTAGTAATACAACATTTGCTTTTGAAGGTTCCTCTCTGTACTGGGCTTCCTCATAAACATTGACCCATTGATGTCTATGGTTCCTGTGCTGCTTGAAGGACAGCGATATGTCCTGACCTACAGATTCAGCCAGGACCATTTGGAACTTATCTCTTTTCTTTTCTTCTTTTTTTAATTCAAGTTTTTTTATTAAATTTTCGCTTGGGTGACGGAACAATGTTACATATACAGAGACATTCGTAACTACGGCACAAATAAAGTCTTTGGCATAAAAAAAAAAAAATAAATAAAATAAATCAAATTAATAATAAAAAATAAAGCTGGTGCTCTATCCTTGCTTATAGTATTCAGCTTATTAAGCATGTGTTCATATGAGGCTGTTTTTATCATGACGTTAGCCCATTCTTTAAACCCTGGAGTTGTAGGTGTTTAGGGTGAATTTCCCTTTGGCTGTCCTTATGTACTTTCCAGTGTCAGATATACTTTTACAACCATGTACTGTCCTCCATTATACATCCCAAATCTTTCTCCCATATTACTTTTCGGTTTTAACAGTCATAGCTAGGCAATTGCACTCCCCAGGTAGTTTGAAGTAATCCATGATGTGGTTCCCATCTCTGTACTGAATGTTGTAGGTAATACAGATCCTGATTTGAAGGTACTTCCAAAAATTGTCTTTTCTCTGGAGCTTCTCACCAAGTCAGAGTATGATATAAACACATGATCTTCAATTAGATCAGCAATGTTACATATACCACTACTATGCCACTTCTTCCAAAATACTGATGTCCTTCCAATTTTAATCATTGAGTTATACCATAAGGAGGAGTAGGATTGCTTACAATGTGACAATTTAAACATTTTATGTACTTTGGTCCATATCTGTTTGGAGTGTGCCATGATAGGATTGGGTAAATTAAGGGAACACTGGGAGAGTCTATCTATAGGTGAAAAAGGGAGTGCCATCTTATATTCAATAGCAACCCATTCTAATGTATTATCTTTATTCCAGTGTCTGGTTGTTTTGGCCATTTCGAAAGAGATGTAATACAATCTTGGGTCTGGCAATCCCAGTCCGCCTTTGTCTCTAAGTGAGCACACTTTGATAAACTTAATTCTGGGTCTTTTCCTTCCCCATAAAAAGTCTTCAATTATTATGTCATATCGTTTGAAAATCTGAGGGGATATAGTTACTGGTACCATCATGAGTATATAATTGAATTGCGGCGAAATCACAATTTTTTATAAGATTAACCTTTCCCCATAATGTCAGATTAATTTTCCCCCATTTATCTAAATTATTTTTTATTTTTTGTAGTACTGGTTCAAAGTTTAATGCCGGCATTTCTTCCACAACCTGGCTTAGTTTTATTCCCAAATATTTCATCCCTTTTGGTACCCATTTAAAACCAAAGTTTGTCATTAAGTTTGAATTGAGTAATCCCGTAATAGGCATGGATTCCGATTTTGTCAAATTAATCTTGTACCCTGATCATTTGGAATACGATTTTTTTGTGTCCATTAAGTGGGGCGTCGAATTCAATGGGTCTTTTACCAGCATAAAAATATCATCCACGTACAATAACAATTTGTGCTCTTTTCAGGTGATCAAGAACATGAACATACAGAACCTTAACATCTCTAAAAACATTAACGTATAGAGAAAAAAACCTTAATTTAGGAAGGGCCCGCCTAACACATCTGGCTTTTCTCCAGCCATAAAAAAAAGAAAAAGAAAAAAAAAAAGACAATAAACCTAACCTTTTGGTCCGTGGGGTATGTACACCTAACCAGTAGAGACTCACTCCCCGGCTTTGTTGCTCAGGCAGAACAATATGAAGCTCAACCACCCAACTCTTTGTCCACATGGTCCACTTTTAAATCAGCCTCTTTTTTCTTAATATTGTCCAAGACAGTCTTCCTTATAGGCCTATCAGCTAGCTCACCCATCTGTATTGCAGTTCGCCCTGATGAACTGCTCTACCTCCTTGGCGCTTGCGAAACTCCGGTTCCTCCCCTTCCATGTGAATTGCAGGGACCCTGGATGCGCCAGCGTGTATCTCATGTTGAGCCGTTGCAGCGACCTCTTCACAGATTTTTTTTTCTCTGCAAGCTTCTGTGTCATGTCAGTAAACACGGACAGTCTCATGCCTTCCCATTCGATCCCACGCTTTTCTCTGGCCGCTCTCACTACTTTATCTCTTGCCGATTGTCGCAGGAATCTGATCAGCACTGGTCTGGGCGGTTGTCCGTCATTGGGCACGGGAGCGAGCGAGATTTCAAATTCACCGCCAACTTCAAGTCCCTCGTCCAGAACTGTCTTTACACAACTCTCCATAGTGCCGTTTGTTTCGAAGGTTTCTTTAAACCCCACCAGTCGCACATTATGTCTCTTACTGTGATTTTCAAGCACCTGCATGCGGTTCCACATAGCGTCCATCTTTTTCTCATCGTGCTCTCTGTTGCTCATTAGGCACTCGGTTGTGTCCTCCAGCTGTTGGATACGGCCCTCTGCTTCTTCCAGCTTTTCCTGTATCCCTTCCACCGTGTTCTTCAGCTCAGAGGTTGTGTGTTTCATTGTTAAAATATCTCCTGCAATCCCCTGCAGCATGGTGCTCATTTTGACGATCTCGGCATAAAGATTATCCATGTTCGGTGTAGTTTGGTCGCTCTGTTGCGTTTAGCTAGCAGTTCCCGCATCGTCATTTGGAGACAAACTATTCCTGTCAACCTGCGGCCCGCAGCCTGTTTTTTTAAATATTTCGAAGTAGCCATTCGGGTTCAGGTGAACTCAGTTACTTAGGAAGCTGTTTTTAAAAAAATTAGTGGACTACGATGTATGATAATTAAGTAAATATATTGGTGGGCTAGCGGAGATCTTTACTGAGCTGCCATCTTGCTCGACGTACCCACGTGATTCCGGAACTTCTCTTTAACTCCATCAGAGTGTGACCGGTTCGTTCTGCGTTGTGTTTCTTTCTAGCAATGAATGACGTGACCCACGATGTGTCTGGACTCGGGCACTCCGACGTCCATTTATTCGATCTGAATACACACATGTACAAATAGCTTCCTCTTAGCACTTGTGCCCTTACTCCAACTCCTCTCTTCCCAAGGGTATCGCAAACAAAGGGCTCACATACAATATTACAACAGAAATGATTGAAATAAAAGGAATAAAAGACATACCTGAATACACACATGTACAAATAGCTTCCTCTTAGCACTTGTGCCCTTACTCCAACTCCTCTACGAAACACACAGGGGGGGAAGGGGAACTAGCATGACTACACGAGGGTCAGGTGTATGCTAGGACATCGCAACAAAACACAAAGTTCCCCAAAACACTGAAATCTATCTAATAACTATGGATAGATATATACCCCAGACTTCCAATTAAACAATCTATAATCAAAATAACTAATATAAATAATGATAAATTATAAGATGGTCAAAGATTTGATTACAATATAAATGTACACACCTCTTCCCAAGGGTATCGCAAACAAAGGGAAGAGGGCAGGGGGCGCGGGAAACTTATCGGGTACTCTGGAATGTGGGCGGGAGTATAGAAGGAAGTGGAGCCAAATCAAATAAATAAATAAAATAGAGCTTAAGGCGGCATGGAAAGCTAAACTTCAGGTAATACAGAAAAACAAAGGCAATTGTGTAATTATAATTTAAAGGATATAACACACCCTGTTACAAGAGCATCTAGTATGTTTCAAATTTTATTTTTACCAGCCACAACACTAAGTGACAAAGTTTCAACAATACTTGGAATGTTTTCAGTTTTTCGGTCCATATGTTTTTTTTTTTTTTTCATTTTTGGTAAAACATTTTAAAGCATAAATTGAATATCTGTGTGATATACTCGTATATCTTGTGTTTTTTTAAGGTGGCTGGAATAACAACCCTAATGCTGGCCAGTTCAAATACATCTTCAGAAAGCTGATGGCCCAGTGTGGAGTTGTTAAACCATGCAGAGGCAATGTGACTGCACCGGATGAGACAGAGTCCCTATCAGCGGTCATCGACACCTCTACAAGCCTGTCAGCTGTAGATATGTCCTCTCTAGCAGGAGGAGAAGATCTTCCATCCCCGTTTGCTGACATTCCTGCCCTAGTACATGACCACAGCTACCTTCCCGTCCGCTACGATGGTCTTGTGGACAACTCTCTTGTGTACATTTCAGGTAAAGGCTGACTATAAGTCGATTTAGCCTATAACCGTTAATGCCAATAGTCAACTCTGTGAGAGAACAATGTTGACGGTCCAGAAAAATAAATGTCTCCTTAATTTCCCCACGCATATTATTATAAGTTATGATATTATACTAACCCAAATTTCAGGATTTGAGGTGAGACGGGCTCTGAAGAAGCTGTCCTGAGATGTCTGCCGTGCCAGCCTGGTGACAGACGCTGCATCTGCCATCAAGGACCAGGGGTCTCATTTATAAAACTGTGCGTGGGATCGTTACTAAAAATGTGCGTACGCCCAGAAGCCAAGTTTTGCGTGCGCCAAAAAATATTCCGATTTATAAAACCCTGCGTACGCACACCGTACGCAATGTTTGCTTTATAAATCACTTGTGAGCGCAGCTGAATCAGCTTCACGTTCCGCCCTGTACACGCCCCTTTTTAACCATAAATGGTCAATGCAAATGACCTCATGAATTCGATCTGCATATAAAACATACTCAGATGCAAGTATTATGTCTTGTCGGAAACAACGGCAGAAGTACTGAGAAAAGCAAAAAAGCGAAATTTCACGGAGGTTGAAGTGGAGACACTTGTGGGTGAGATGGAGGCCCGAAAGGTAGTTTTGTTCGGCGGCCACGGGATTGGGATCGCCAACAACAAAAAGCAGAGTGAGTGGCAACATTTGCTGCAGCAGTGAACTCTGTCAGTAGCACGGAGCCCACAGTCCCAGAATTAAAAAAGAAGTGGTCTGACGTAGAGTTACATATTTTTATGTAGCCTACCAATAAATCGTTAATGTCCCTAAATACCCTCTCCCTCCGAATCCTGCCATTTGCATGGTCCGCCAGAAGTGCCCTATAGTGCAGCATTACCACGGCGCAGACCTCTGTATTTATAGGGTTACGGTAATAAGACTGACGGAGAACACCTTGGATAATCAGTTTGTAATCACCCAAGTAAAATGTTCTTGAACATAACCCCTTTTTAATGCGTGATTTGTCATGAAAAGCATCAAGAGTAACGGACAACGTTTGTGATGAGGAGTGTGGCTTGGTTTTCCACACTTGGGATTTAATTGACATTTGATTATGTGTTTACAGCGTCACATACAAATATTATGTTATTGACTCGTGTTGGACAGATGCTTTATTCCATGCAGTCGCGCCGTCAGTGGACAGTATGGAGTGACGGGATTAAATATAGAGAATTTTTTTTTATGTTTCTGGAGTAATAACTGAGAAATAACGCAGTTGACTTAAATGACTCTGATTAGGATTTAACGCATGATACGGGTTGAAATTAAATTTATGAAGGGCGATGATAAAACATAATGGTTCTTCTCACTCTACAATTCTTTGGTCTGACTTCAGTTCACCACCACACCATCTGTGTCGCCAATTCTCCTTTGCCTCCAAACCATGCGTACGCATGGGTCAGAGTTTGCTTAGGGCTGCGCACATTTTCCCGTCAAGTTGTTTTTTTATAGATCACAACCTTGGCGTGGAAAGTCACGTACGCCAATTTCAGCCCCGTTTTGTGCGTACGCAACGGTTATAAATGAGACCCCAGAGCTCCCACCTGCTCTGTCTAAGAAACAATGTAGGCCTGGTGATTCCATCAGAGGGCACAGTGAGGGTCGTCAGGGCAGCAAAGTGGCTCATTCACCAGGCATCAGCTAGCTTCAGACCATCACAGCCCATCAAACTGCTAGAAGTCTTGTACATTGTACGGAGGAGGATCGGGTCAGAGGATGTGTTTGTGCTCAGGGAGCACATGGGCAACACGCAGATGGACACTAGGGTTTCAGCGGCCCTCATACCCCCTTCCCGTGAAGACAGACACTGGGGTTTCAGCGGCCTTCAGTGTGCATATTGTATCTAGTTCTCTCCTATGGTGGCATCATGCCTTCAGTGTGCATATTGTGTATAGTTCTCTGCAAACCTATGGTGGCATCATGCCTTCAGTGTCTCTTGAACAGCCACAAAGGTTGCACAAATGATATTCATATTTTATCGTATTTGCCTAAATGCATACTTGACTGTAGATAGATTTGAGTGAAGTTACCAACACAATAGATTGCTGAGTTTTAGTAGTCCCTATATTGATTTAACATAAATAATATGAATACCTTGTGCATGTGTGTATTTATTGCACCCATCTGTTCTGTTTAATGTTAATTTCATATGAAAACACATGGTTATAATTACATAAATACATCTCTGTACAGGGTGGGGATTTCAACATGCAGCCTTTCTTGATGTATATTTGTAAAGGGAAATCTTGTACCTATTTTAGAACATTATTCTATTTTTCTTAGAACCTAACAATTATTCCTCAGTATGTACTGTCATACCTACATCTCTGACGTTTAGGACAAAGCAAACTGTTTGAAATTCGGTTGGAAATTGAGCAAGTTATGGTTATTTAAAAAGTACATGAATCACTACCAACCGACAGACAGAGAGACAGAGAGAAAGAGAGACAGATGCCATTTCTTTAAGCTGTGTGTGTGTATTTTTATCTTATCACATATTTTTCACTTATCTGTGTGTGTGTATTTGTGCATACATACCCGAAAGCAAAATCACAATTCTTGTCATGTTTTATGTTCATTTTTTGCCTAGCATAAATAGGAGTCCACACACGCATAGTCAAAATAACAAGCAGTTTATTGCTGCTTAGCACACAAACGATACACATAACTGAAAATGAAGCTTCTCTTCGGAGTGAAATAAGGCGAAAATAATTAAACAAAAGAAACTCGATTTGAAAGGGAAGCTACCTAAACCCTATGTCAAAGTAAATAATAAAAAAGACAATTACAAAAACTAACTTCCTAAACTACCAAAATACATGAGAAAGCGAGTCAAAAGAAAATGCAGCTGACTCATACTGCTTCCAGGTACTAACAGTGACTATATACAAAGATGGAAAAAAGATTACAATTTAAAGTGACTATGTACAACAAAAGTGACTAGTGAAACAAACTAAGGTAATACTTAACATGCAAATTTACTCTAAACTAACAAAGCACAGGTCACCCTTGGATGCAGAAACATGAACAGAAACATTAGCGCAAACATCTTAAGGACATATAAATATGTATATATTTACAGCAATAACAGTTTGATGAGATTTTCCAAATTATTCTCAAAAGTACATTTGAAAGTCCAACATGTGACAGTTGTCACGGATTAATGTCCTCTGGGCACAAACGGGTGTCTGCTCCTCTCTACGTGCAGGGGCTGGAGGACAGGCAAGAGGGACATCTGCAACAAGCAAAGATGTGCAGATATAGTGTCAAGAAGTTACGTTTGTAACAGACATACAAGGTATCCTCCTGCCCCTTAACTATGGAACAGCGTGCCACTGCATATTAAATTGTCCCCCTCTGTAGCTATTTTAAAATCAAATGTTAAAACTCATCTCTTCTCTATTGCCTTTAATTCAGTAGGCTATAACCTTTTTTTTTACCTCATCTTTATCACATCTTTTAATCTTTTGATCCTGATTGTACATTGATTTATTGCATTGTGGCAACGTCTGTCCAATATTACCCAGTTATTACTGTCATTATTATTACTCTTGTTACTGTTATTATCGTCTTTTCAAATGTATGAATGTTTTATTATTTATTGTTTTATTGGTATTTTTTTTTTTTTAGCGCTTTGGTCAACTGTTGTTGTTTGTTAAATGTGCTTTACAAATACATTTACATGACATTTTATTTTGAAGTACTGTTGAAAGTTAAATAGCCTACCTGCCACAGCCAGGACTTTAATTTATTATTTCTGACCTGGAAATCTAGGCTAAAAGCCGACTTATTTAGGATGTCTTTTAATACCCAGTAGTATGATAACACTTTTATTCTATCTTACATCTAAACGACATTTATTTTGAAGTACTGTTGAAAGTTAAAGTTAAGTGAAGTTAATTGAAACTGTGTGACTTACCTTTTATTGTGTATTTTATTGATGCCTTGATGCCTAACCCTAACCCTATTGATGCCTTCCGAATCACTGCCTTTCTGCTCTCTGGTTTGGGGCTAGTGTTGGTCAAGGTGTGGTGAACACTATTTTGTAGGAAATACTTAATTTCTTGGTAAAATCTTTCCATAGCTGCTGGCAATCACCGAAACAGCGGAAAAAAACTCTCCGACGTACATCGTGTAGTTACATGTGGTTGATATGACTACAACCAAAGCTATAGCGTAAAACAGCCAATCACAACTCTCCGACGTACAGCCAATCACAGCCAATGATATTGTGTGAAGTAATCAGCAGACGACGAGCTGTCTGTTAACGCTGTCCAATTCGGTACAGGAAAAGCACTGGCAGGGGTTATGCCCAGTGGTGTAGTCTATTTTATTGTAGTGGGTATACTGTGATGATTCCCTCACAGCCTCGTACAAACCCGTCCCACCGGTACGTGTACGTGTGTGGCACTTATGGGATGTCGCACCACACTCACCAACGCAGGGGTCTACAACCCGCTGACCTTTAACGATTATCAACAATCATGTAATGCTGAGTAGGTTTATCCGTTTTAATAACAGTATGAACAAATAGAAGACAAAAATGACAAGTTGTGCTTTGTATATCTATAGTAGCAATAGCACATGCTAAACAAGGACAAAATGTACTCCAAATAATTGAATGAACTGTTTAAAACCCTGGCTATGAGAAGGAGATGACAGGAGACTAATGTTTCACTCTTTCAATTGCTCTAATTTGAGCTCTTACTGTTGTTATCTAACATACCATACAGTAATTGAATTGTGTAAAAGTGTGAAATTACTGCACCTTAAAAATGACCACGAATTAGCTATACTCTCATTTGCATAGTGATTAACATTATGAATTTCAATTGTGTATACCAACTGTATGTTGGCTGACATTTACCTAACTTGTTTTCCCTCCACTCTAACCAAGGATGGCTGTTTTTAAATTCCCTAGCCTGACACCCAGTCCGAAAGGCTGGCCAGGGGTTCTCATCTAAAAGTAACAAGGAGATATAAAGTGGGATTAAAACATTGTCTTCTGTTGACTACTTGTTATGTGGTTTACACATTAATATGGGAGGACTAGACACACACACACACACACACGCACACACACGCGAGAAGGAGGGGCTCGGCCCGCCAACTAACGTGCAGAGATGCAGGGGCAGCTTCGCGCTTCATAACAGAGACAGGGCAGAGCGCGAGCGCGCAGGGGGAATTTTATGAATGTGTGAATGTAGGAGATAACTTCCCCTTCTTCGAGTATTTTATTGCAGTTATACCCAACCGGTATTTGCGAAAAATAAACACAGAAGTGAAAGATCTGTCACAAGACGATTGATACGTATCCGTGCACATTTTTAAGTGGGTATACGCAAATCCTGGTGCGTTCCTAGTGGGTATACGGCGTATACCTGCGTATCACGTAGACTACACCACTGGTTATGCCCATCGAGGGATGGGCATTCGATGAATAATATGATAATAATAACTGAGTCGGATTACTTTGTTCCTTATTTTGTTACTTTTTGCCTTAGGAACGGTGCAGGATGAGTAGAAGGAGGAGCTGTTGAGTACGATGATAAAATTACCAAATTTTCTTTAATTTGTCGGGGCGGCAATTAGCTCAGGTGGTAGCGCGGTCGTCTGGTAATCGCAAGGTGACCAGTTCGATCTTCGCTCAGAACCTAGCTGATCGTCGAGGGTCCTTGAGCAAGACACCTAACCCCGAGCGCTCCCACGCGCGCTGTCGGCCCTGTTTGGCCGGCACCGCCGTTGGCGAGATTTTTATAATGATGTAAGGTTATTCGAATGTTGAAAAATGGCAAATTTGAAAGAGTTGAGAATATAAAATGTGCAATTTAAGAAGTAAACCAAGAAGTGTGAATTGTGCTGCTCTACGCTGACCTAAATATCTGCTGTCCAATAATATAATAATAGGCTAAATAGGAAAATTGAGAAACGAATCTCATACAATCTTTTTCAAGCTTATATGTAGGGTACAGCTGGCTATTAACATACTATATAGGCCTATATATCAAAATATTTTGATATAATACTTATACTTTATATAATTTGTTTATATTGTTGTAGTAACTCACGGGAGGCTTCTTATTGCACAATTAAGGAGCTTTATTTCGTTCCTGACGAACACAGTGTGCAGCATACGTAACATGGTAAACAAGGGCACATGGCTGACTGAACTTCTGTGCCTCACTCATAGGTTAACTCAACCGTAAAAACAAATGGTTGCTGCCACCTAGTGGACAGCGGATTAACATCTTTTAAATACTCTGCCCAGTTATAACAATTGTTCAGTAGTCATATGCCTATCGAGTCCGCTGCTGTTCCAATTCCGTCCTCGGAAGTGTTTACTTGAAGTCCGAACTTGCCAAGTACGGAGTGGTGGTTGAAAAGCCCACCAACAGTCTAATAATCAGTCCGATAATTTCCTGGACCCATGAAAGGTTACCTTCCTCCTGCTATAAGCTGGAACTGATGTGGCTGAATCTGAATATACTGTGGTTCGTGAGTTCCTGGTTAAGGAAATGAATGACACCACGATTCCCCCTGAAGACGGCAAATGGACAATAGCAAACATCCTTAGCACATTGAACTGTGCACTCCAGGCTATGCCGACTGTTGTCACAGCCTACACCCTTGCCCTAACTTTCGGAGCTTCCACAGCAATGTGTGAAAACTAATTTTCCACGCTGAAAAACGTCTTCCCGCTGAGGACAGGCCACCGTGTGTGTCTGTGTGCGTGTGTGTATTGGCAATGCATAGCTCTCTGTTAACTGCTTTTACACCTAATATGTTGTATAGTCCCGTGTTTTATGGATATATATTCATAGCATTGCTTCTATGTAATGTATTGCTTTAAATGATGAGGAATGATGTGATGTCGTAGGCTATAGGCTACGGGGTGATATTGCTGTTGGTTATGTTTAACGTGATGATTATGTGCTGCGCGAATAGGAATCATTGTAAGCACGTAAAACGCGAGTCTCTTGGTTTAGCTTAAATGGGGTGCAATAGCTTAAATGTAAAGTCAACCGTCAAATTGATAACATTTAAATGTATCAATCCTGCTACTCCCGCAAGATTAGAGACACACCCCTCAAGGACTGAGCGGGAGTTATTGGAAAGTGCAATATTAATGAATTGAAATATGTCTATTTTTTCTATATCTATATATTTTGTGTGATTACTGCACGTAGAGAAAGGCAAGGGCTGTTGACTTTTGTCAACCGCTCAGAGGCCATTTCGCCTACAGCTCTTCTGATGGTGATGTAGGCTAGGAACGGAGGTGTGTGTGTGTCAGTCAGCACCCGCGGTGGTGTGTGTGTGTTTGCAGTCAGCACCCGCCGTGGTGTGTGTGCGCGCAGTCAGTCAGCACCCGCCGTGGTGTGTGTGTGTTTGCAGTCAGCACCCGCCGTGGTGTGTGCGCGCAGTCAGTCAGCACCCGCCGTGGTGTGCTCATTGCGACTGATCAAAGTATTTCATTTTTTATTTAATGCACGTTATTTTTGTCTTCAATGTCAACTTTGAAACACCTTGCTCAGTAGGGTATTTCTGTATGGTTGTATAATATGCGTTTAGTTGTGTATTTTGTGAAAGTACGGTCAGGTATAAAAGAACAATGGCGCCATCTAGTGCAAAAACAAAGACAGTAAATCAATTAGATTTCTAGTCTGATCTAAAAACAACAACTTGACATTCAAAGGGTTAGGAATATTGAAAGATATCTATTTGGCTGACTGGGAAGAATCAGCTTTCCTCAAATGCCCGTCACGCCCGCTCTTATCTTATCTTATTTCGTTATCTCGATGACATTTTCAGTCTATGGGACAAGTCGGAAACTGAGTTGAATCACTTTATTTACATCCTTAATTCACATCACCCCCGCATTACTCTTAAACACACCCTTCATTTCCAGCTCACCAAATGGTTACCTCAACCCAATTGCAAGTAATATAAACAACACATATGTTAAATTTGATCCCTTTACCTTTGTTAAATCACATTTATGAATAGAGGTGCCACTCGTTTTTGTTTCTTTTTGTATTAAAATGCAACAAAATAAGGAAATGCCTCATAAAACAGGCATAACTGGGAAATAATCAACATCATTAGAAATTGAAACATACTCAATAACATCTGTCTGAACAACACATTAAAGCCTTTGAACACAGCCATTATACGTATATCAGACTATACCACACATGAGGGGCAGAGTCTCACTGTGTGTGTATTGCATATGTATTTTTTGCACTGGTTGCATGTATATTGTGTTTTTCTGTCCATCATGGGTCCACACACTTCACAGCGTTTCTTTTTGGCTGACGGGCTGGTCCTACATCTGGCTGCTTGCGGGTTGTTTCTGGGGCTGACTGCCCACGATCACGTGGGGGAGGTGCACGGTCCATCCAGCCCTCAAACCCCCAGCATCCCTGACCCCAGGATCCATCCCCATCAGGTCCACGGGAACGATGTTGGGGCCTAGGCGGCGACGGCGAACGCCAAACCGGTGGCGCGCGGGGACGTCCAGCCCTCTGTGGAGGACCACGATGTCTGTCTCGGGGTGGAGAGTACCAACCAGGTGGTGGGTATCTGTCCGGTGGGCCCCGCACTGGGCCTGTGCGTGGCTGCGGCAGGCGCCGGTCATTACGCGGCGAATGAAAACGTCGCCTAGCCTGCGGCGATAATCCACGTTGATAAGATGAGCGCCTACCCCAGGCTGGCGATGGGGGACGACGGCCCCTGGGTGGAGAGTAACCTCTTCCACGGTGGATCTGCGGAGATCGGGCCTCCCGGCGACGTCTACCGTAACGGACTTCAGTCCACTCGCTCATACTAAGCTAATAATACCATAAGGGTATGAGAAAAAAAACTAAACTAAAAAAGGCTGTGCTAATATTGAATGTGTAAAAAAGAAGAATCCAGGTTGGAGTTCCAGAAATGGTTTTATTTTTAAACCCGAACAACGTTTCGACCCGTCAGGGTCTTCTTCAGGTTCAACTGAATAGCATTATACACATTCAATAACAACAGAGAGAAATCCCGCCAAAGGCGTGTGACAGCTTCCGGGTCCAGTCACTGAAGGGTTAGGGTTAGGGTTAGGGTTAGGGTTAGGGTTAGGGTTAGGGTTAGGGTTAGGGTTAGGGTTAGGGTTAGGGTTAGGGTTAGGGTTAGGGTTAGGGTTAGGGTTAGGGTTAGGGTTAGGGTTAGGGTTAGGGTTAGGGTTAGGGTTAGGGTTAGGGTTAGGGTTAGGGTTAGGGTTAGGGTTAGGGTTAGGGTTAGGGTTAGGGTTAGGGTTAGGGTTAGGGTTAGGGTTAGGGTTAGGGTTAGGGTTAGGGTTAGGGTTAGGGTTAGGGTTAGGGTTAGGGTTAGGGTTAGGGTTAGGGTTAGGGTTAGGGTTAGGGTTAGGGTTAGGGTTAGGGTTAGGGTTAGGGTTAGGGTTAGGGTTAGGGTTAGGGTTAGGGTTAGGGTTAGGGTTAGGGTTAGGGTTAGGGTTAGGGTTAGGGTTAGGGTTAGGGTTAGGGTTAGGGTTAGGGTTAGGGTTAGGGTTAGGGTTAGGGTTAGGGTTAGGGTTAGGGTTAGGGTTAGGGTTAGGGTTAGGGTTAGGGTTAGGGTTAGGGTTAGGGTTAGGGTTAGGGTTAGGGTTAGGGTTAGGGTTAGGGTTAGGGTTAGGGTTAGGGTTAGGGTTAGGGTTAGGGTTAGGGTTAGGGTTAGGGTTAGGGTTAGGGTTAGGGTTAGGGTTAGGGTTAGGGTTAGGGTTAGGGTTAGGGTTAGGGTTAGGGTTAGGGTTAGGGTTAGGGTTAGGGTTAGGGTTAGGGTTAGGGTTAGGGTTAGGGTTAGGGTTAGGGTTAGGGTTAGGGTTAGGGTTAGGGTTAGGGTTAGGGTTAGGGTTAGGGTTAGGGTTAGGGTTAGGGTTAGGGTTAGGGTTAGGGTTAGGGTTAGGGTTAGGGTTAGGGTTAGGGTTAGGGTTAGGGTTAGGGTTAGGGTTAGGGTTAGGGTTAGGGTTAGGGTTAGGGTTAGGGTTAGGGTTAGGGTTAGGGTTAGGGTTAGGGTTAGGGTTAGGGTTAGGGTTAGGGTTAGGGTTAGGGTTAGGGTTAGGGTTAGGGTTAGGGTTAGGGTTAGGGTTAGGGTTAGGGTTAGGGTTAGGGTTAGGGTTAGGGTTAGGGTTAGGGTTAGGGTTAGGGTTAGGGTTAGGGTTAGGGTTAGGGTTAGGGTTAGGGTTAGGGTTAGGGTTAGGGTTAGGGTTAGGGTTAGGGTTAGGGTTAGGGTTAGGGTTAGGGTTAGGGTTAGGGTTAGGGTTAGGGTTAGGGTTAGGGTTAGGGTTAGGGTTAGGGTTAGGGTTAGGGTTAGGGTTAGGGTTAGGGTTAGGGTTAGGGTTAGGGTTAGGGTTAGGGTTAGGGTTAGGGTTAGGGTTAGGGTTAGGGTTAGGGTTAGGGTTAGGGTTAGGGTTAGGGTTAGGGTTAGGGTTAGGGTTAGGGTTAGGGTTAGGGTTAGGGTTAGGGTTAGGGTTAGGGTTAGGGTTAGGGTTAGGGTTAGGGTTAGGGTTAGGGTTAGGGTTAGGGTTAGGGTTAGGGTTAGGGTTAGGGTTAGGGTTAGGGTTAGGGTTAGGGTTAGGGTTAGGGTTAGGGTTAGGGTTAGGGTTAGGGTTAGGGTTAGGGTTAGGGTTAGGGTTAGGGTTAGGGTTAGGGTTAGGGTTAGGGTTAGGGTTAGGGTTAGGGTTAGGGTTAGGGTTAGGGTTAGGGTTAGGGTTAGGGTTAGGGTTAGGGTTAGGGTTAGGGTTAGGGTTAGGGTTAGGGTTAGGGTTAGGGTTAGGGTTAGGGTTAGGGTTAGGGTTAGGGTTAGGGTTAGGGTTAGGGTTAGGGTTAGGGTTAGGGTTAGGGTTAGGGTTAGGGTTAGGGTTAGGGTTAGGGTTAGGGTTAGGGTTAGGGTTAGGGTTAGGGTTAGGGTTAGGGTTAGGGTTAGGGTTAGGGTTAGGGTTAGGGTTAGGGTTAGGGTTAGGGTTAGGGTTAGGGTTAGGGTTAGGGTTAGGGTTAGGGTTAGGGTTAGGGTTAGGGTTAGGGTTAGGGTTAGGGTTAGGGTTAGGGTTAGGGTTAGGGTTAGGGTTAGGGTTAGGGTTAGGGTTAGGGTTAGGGTTAGGGTTAGGGTTAGGGTTAGGGTTAGGGTTAGGGTTAGGGTTAGGGTTAGGGTTAGGGTTAGGGTTAGGGTTAGGGTTAGGGTTAGGGTTAGGGTTAGGGTTAGGGTTAGGGTTAGGGTTAGGGTTAGGGTTAGGGTTAGGGTTAGGGTTAGGGTTAGGGTTAGGGTTAGGGTTAGGGTTAGGGTTAGGGTTAGGGTTAGGGTTAGGGTTAGGGTTAGGGTTAGGGTTAGGGTTAGGGTTAGGGTTAGGGTTAGGGTTAGGGTTAGGGTTAGGGTTAGGGTTAGGGTTAGGGTTAGGGTTAGGGTTAGGGTTAGGGTTAGGGTTAGGGTTAGGGTTAGGGTTAGGGTTAGGGTTAGGGTTAGGGTTAGGGTTAGGGTTAGGGTTAGGGTTAGGGTTAGGGTTAGGGTTAGGGTTAGGGTTAGGGTTAGGGTTAGGGTTAGGGTTAGGGTTAGGGTTAGGGTTAGGGTTAGGGTTAGGGTTAGGGTTAGGGTTAGGGTTAGGGTTAGGGTTAGGGTTAGGGTTAGGGTTAGGGTTAGGGTTAGGGTTAGGGTTAGGGTTAGGGTTAGGGTTAGGGTTAGGGTTAGGGTTAGGGTTAGGGTTAGGGTTAGGGTTAGGGTTAGGGTTAGGGTTAGGGTTAGGGTTAGGGTTAGGGTTAGGGTTAGGGTTAGGGTTAGGGTTAGGGTTAGGGTTAGGGTTAGGGTTAGGGTTAGGGTTAGGGTTAGGGTTAGGGTTAGGGTTAGGGTTAGGGTTAGGGTTAGGGTTAGGGTTAGGGTTAGGGTTAGGGTTAGGGTTAGGGTTAGGGTTAGGGTTAGGGTTAGGGTTAGGGTTAGGGTTAGGGTTAGGGTTAGGGTTAGGGTTAGGGTTAGGGTTAGGGTTAGGGTTAGGGTTAGGGTTAGGGTTAGGGTTAGGGTTAGGGTTAGGGTTAGGGTTAGGGTTAGGGTTAGGGTTAGGGTTAGGGTTAGGGTTAGGGTTAGGGTTAGGGTTAGGGTTAGGGTTAGGGTTAGGGTTAGGGTTAGGGTTAGGGTTAGGGTTAGGGTTAGGGTTAGGGTTAGGGTTAGGGTTAGGGTTAGGGTTAGGGTTAGGGTTAGGGTTAGGGTTAGGGTTAGGGTTAGGGTTAGGGTTAGGGTTAGGGTTAGGGTTAGGGTTAGGGTTAGGGTTAGGGTTAGGGTTAGGGTTAGGGTTAGGGTTAGGGTTAGGGTTAGGGTTAGGGTTAGGGTTAGGGTTAGGGTTAGGGTTAGGGTTAGGGTTAGGGTTAGGGTTAGGGTTAGGGTTAGGGTTAGGGTTAGGGTTAGGGTTAGGGTTAGGGTTAGGGTTAGGGTTAGGGTTAGGGTTAGGGTTAGGGTTAGGGTTAGGGTTAGGGTTAGGGTTAGGGTTAGGGTTAGGGTTAGGGTTAGGGTTAGGGTTAGGGTTAGGGTTAGGGTTAGGGTTAGGGTTAGGGTTAGGGTTAGGGTTAGGGTTAGGGTTAGGGTTAGGGTTAGGGTTAGGGTTAGGGTTAGGGTTAGGGTTAGGGTTAGGGTTAGGGTTAGGGTTAGGGTTAGGGTTAGGGTTAGGGTTAGGGTTAGGGTTAGGGTTAGGGTTAGGGTTAGGGTTAGGGTTAGGGTTAGGGTTAGGGTTAGGGTTAGGGTTAGGGTTAGGGTTAGGGTTAGGGTTAGGGTTAGGGTTAGGGTTAGGGTTAGGGTTAGGGTTAGGGTTAGGGTTAGGGTTAGGGTTAGGGTTAGGGTTAGGGTTAGGGTTAGGGTTAGGGTTAGGGTTAGGGTTAGGGTTAGGGTTAGGGTTAGGGTTAGGGTTAGGGTTAGGGTTAGGGTTAGGGTTAGGGTTAGGGTTAGGGTTAGGGTTAGGGTTAGGGTTAGGGTTAGGGTTAGGGTTAGGGTTAGGGTTAGGGTTAGGGTTAGGGTTAGGGTTAGGGTTAGGGTTAGGGTTAGGGTTAGGGTTAGGGTTAGGGTTAGGGTTAGGGTTAGGGTTAGGGTTAGGGTTAGGGTTAGGGTTAGGGTTAGGGTTAGGGTTAGGGTTAGGGTTAGGGTTAGGGTTAGGGTTAGGGTTAGGGTTAGGGTTAGGGTTAGGGTTAGGGTTAGGGTTAGGGTTAGGGTTAGGGTTAGGGTTAGGGTTAGGGTTAGGGTTAGGGTTAGGGTTAGGGTTAGGGTTAGGGTTAGGGTTAGGGTTAGGGTTAGGGTTAGGGTTAGGGTTAGGGTTAGGGTTAGGGTTAGGGTTAGGGTTAGGGTTAGGGTTAGGGTTAGGGTTAGGGTTAGGGTTAGGGTTAGGGTTAGGGTTAGGGTTAGGGTTAGGGTTAGGGTTAGGGTTAGGGTTAGGGTTAGGGTTAGGGTTAGGGTTAGGGTTAGGGTTAGGGTTAGGGTTAGGGTTAGGGTTAGGGTTAGGGTTAGGGTTAGGGTTAGGGTTAGGGTTAGGGTTAGGGTTAGGGTTAGGGTTAGGGTTAGGGTTAGGGTTAGGGTTAGGGTTAGGGTTAGGGTTAGGGTTAGGGTTAGGGTTAGGGTTAGGGTTAGGGTTAGGGTTAGGGTTAGGGTTAGGGTTAGGGTTAGGGTTAGGGTTAGGGTTAGGGTTAGGGTTAGGGTTAGGGTTAGGGTTAGGGTTAGGGTTAGGGTTAGGGTTAGGGTTAGGGTTAGGGTTAGGGTTAGGGTTAGGGTTAGGGTTAGGGTTAGGGTTAGGGTTAGGGTTAGGGTTAGGGTTAGGGTTAGGGTTAGGGTTAGGGTTAGGGTTAGGGTTAGGGTTAGGGTTAGGGTTAGGGTTAGGGTTAGGGTTAGGGTTAGGGTTAGGGTTAGGGTTAGGGTTAGGGTTAGGGTTAGGGTTAGGGTTAGGGTTAGGGTTAGGGTTAGGGTTAGGGTTAGGGTTAGGGTTAGGGTTAGGGTTAGGGTTAGGGTTAGGGTTAGGGTTAGGGTTAGGGTTAGGGTTAGGGTTAGGGTTAGGGTTAGGGTTAGGGTTAGGGTTAGGGTTAGGGTTAGGGTTAGGGTTAGGGTTAGGGTTAGGGTTAGGGTTAGGGTTAGGGTTAGGGTTAGGGTTAGGGTTAGGGTTAGGGTTAGGGTTAGGGTTAGGGTTAGGGTTAGGGTTAGGGTTAGGGTTAGGGTTAGGGTTAGGGTTAGGGTTAGGGTTAGGGTTAGGGTTAGGGTTAGGGTTAGGGTTAGGGTTAGGGTTAGGGTTAGGGTTAGGGTTAGGGTTAGGGTTAGGGTTAGGGTTAGGGTTAGGGTTAGGGTTAGGGTTAGGGTTAGGGTTAGGGTTAGGGTTAGGGTTAGGGTTAGGGTTAGGGTTAGGGTTAGGGTTAGGGTTAGGGTTAGGGTTAGGGTTAGGGTTAGGGTTAGGGTTAGGGTTAGGGTTAGGGTTAGGGTTAGGGTTAGGGTTAGGGTTAGGGTTAGGGTTAGGGTTAGGGTTAGGGTTAGGGTTAGGGTTAGGGTTAGGGTTAGGGTTAGGGTTAGGGTTAGGGTTAGGGTTAGGGTTAGGGTTAGGGTTAGGGTTAGGGTTAGGGTTAGGGTTAGGGTTAGGGTTAGGGTTAGGGTTAGGGTTAGGGTTAGGGTTAGGGTTAGGGTTAGGGTTAGGGTTAGGGTTAGGGTTAGGGTTAGGGTTAGGGTTAGGGTTAGGGTTAGGGTTAGGGTTAGGGTTAGGGTTAGGGTTAGGGTTAGGGTTAGGGTTAGGGTTAGGGTTAGGGTTAGGGTTAGGGTTAGGGTTAGGGTTAGGGTTAGGGTTAGGGTTAGGGTTAGGGTTAGGGTTAGGGTTAGGGTTAGGGTTAGGGTTAGGGTTAGGGTTAGGGTTAGGGTTAGGGTTAGGGTTAGGGTTAGGGTTAGGGTTAGGGTTAGGGTTAGGGTTAGGGTTAGGGTTAGGGTTAGGGTTAGGGTTAGGGTTAGGGTTAGGGTTAGGGTTAGGGTTAGGGTTAGGGTTAGGGTTAGGGTTAGGGTTAGGGTTAGGGTTAGGGTTAGGGTTAGGGTTAGGGTTAGGGTTAGGGTTAGGGTTAGGGTTAGGGTTAGGGTTAGGGTTAGGGTTAGGGTTAGGGTTAGGGTTAGGGTTAGGGTTAGGGTTAGGGTTAGGGTTAGGGTTAGGGTTAGGGTTAGGGTTAGGGTTAGGGTTAGGGTTAGGGTTAGGGTTAGGGTTAGGGTTAGGGTTAGGGTTAGGGTTAGGGTTAGGGTTAGGGTTAGGGTTAGGGTTAGGGTTAGGGTTAGGGTTAGGGTTAGGGTTAGGGTTAGGGTTAGGGTTAGGGTTAGGGTTAGGGTTAGGGTTAGGGTTAGGGTTAGGGTTAGGGTTAGGGTTAGGGTTAGGGTTAGGGTTAGGGTTAGGGTTAGGGTTAGGGTTAGGGTTAGGGTTAGGGTTAGGGTTAGGGTTAGGGTTAGGGTTAGGGTTAGGGTTAGGGTTAGGGTTAGGGTTAGGGTTAGGGTTAGGGTTAGGGTTAGGGTTAGGGTTAGGGTTAGGGTTAGGGTTAGGGTTAGGGTTAGGGTTAGGGTTAGGGTTAGGGTTAGGGTTAGGGTTAGGGTTAGGGTTAGGGTTAGGGTTAGGGTTAGGGTTAGGGTTAGGGTTAGGGTTAGGGTTAGGGTTAGGGTTAGGGTTAGGGTTAGGGTTAGGGTTAGGGTTAGGGTTAGGGTTAGGGTTAGGGTTAGGGTTAGGGTTAGGGTTAGGGTTAGGGTTAGGGTTAGGGTTAGGGTTAGGGTTAGGGTTAGGGTTAGGGTTAGGGTTAGGGTTAGGGTTAGGGTTAGGGTTAGGGTTAGGGTTAGGGTTAGGGTTAGGGTTAGGGTTAGGGTTAGGGTTAGGGTTAGGGTTAGGGTTAGGGTTAGGGTTAGGGTTAGGGTTAGGGTTAGGGTTAGGGTTAGGGTTAGGGTTAGGGTTAGGGTTAGGGTTAGGGTTAGGGTTAGGGTTAGGGTTAGGGTTAGGGTTAGGGTTAGGGTTAGGGTTAGGGTTAGGGTTAGGGTTAGGGTTAGGGTTAGGGTTAGGGTTAGGGTTAGGGTTAGGGTTAGGGTTAGGGTTAGGGTTAGGGTTAGGGTTAGGGTTAGGGTTAGGGTTAGGGTTAGGGTTAGGGTTAGGGTTAGGGTTAGGGTTAGGGTTAGGGTTAGGGTTAGGGTTAGGGTTAGGGTTAGGGTTAGGGTTAGGGTTAGGGTTAGGGTTAGGGTTAGGGTTAGGGTTAGGGTTAGGGTTAGGGTTAGGGTTAGGGTTAGGGTTAGGGTTAGGGTTAGGGTTAGGGTTAGGGTTAGGGTTAGGGTTAGGGTTAGGGTTAGGGTTAGGGTTAGGGTTAGGGTTAGGGTTAGGGTTAGGGTTAGGGTTAGGGTTAGGGTTAGGGTTAGGGTTAGGGTTAGGGTTAGGGTTAGGGTTAGGGTTAGGGTTAGGGTTAGGGTTAGGGTTAGGGTTAGGGTTAGGGTTAGGGTTAGGGTTAGGGTTAGGGTTAGGGTTAGGGTTAGGGTTAGGGTTAGGGTTAGGGTTAGGGTTAGGGTTAGGGTTAGGGTTAGGGTTAGGGTTAGGGTTAGGGTTAGGGTTAGGGTTAGGGTTAGGGTTAGGGTTAGGGTTAGGGTTAGGGTTAGGGTTAGGGTTAGGGTTAGGGTTAGGGTTAGGGTTAGGGTTAGGGTTAGGGTTAGGGTTAGGGTTAGGGTTAGGGTTAGGGTTAGGGTTAGGGTTAGGGTTAGGGTTAGGGTTAGGGTTAGGGTTAGGGTTAGGGTTAGGGTTAGGGTTAGGGTTAGGGTTAGGGTTAGGGTTAGGGTTAGGGTTAGGGTTAGGGTTAGGGTTAGGGTTAGGGTTAGGGTTAGGGTTAGGGTTAGGGTTAGGGTTAGGGTTAGGGTTAGGGTTAGGGTTAGGGTTAGGGTTAGGGTTAGGGTTAGGGTTAGGGTTAGGGTTAGGGTTAGGGTTAGGGTTAGGGTTAGGGTTAGGGTTAGGGTTAGGGTTAGGGTTAGGGTTAGGGTTAGGGTTAGGGTTAGGGTTAGGGTTAGGGTTAGGGTTAGGGTTAGGGTTAGGGTTAGGGTTAGGGTTAGGGTTAGGGTTAGGGTTAGGGTTAGGGTTAGGGTTAGGGTTAGGGTTAGGGTTAGGGTTAGGGTTAGGGTTAGGGTTAGGGTTAGGGTTAGGGTTAGGGTTAGGGTTAGGGTTAGGGTTAGGGTTAGGGTTAGGGTTAGGGTTAGGGTTAGGGTTAGGGTTAGGGTTAGGGTTAGGGTTAGGGTTAGGGTTAGGGTTAGGGTTAGGGTTAGGGTTAGGGTTAGGGTTAGGGTTAGGGTTAGGGTTAGGGTTAGGGTTA
Organism: Gadus chalcogrammus; assembly: GCF_026213295.1. Taxonomy (NCBI): domain Eukaryota; kingdom Metazoa; phylum Chordata; class Actinopteri; order Gadiformes; family Gadidae; genus Gadus; species Gadus chalcogrammus. The sequence continues at coordinate 24,470,972 of NC_079416.1, forward strand.
GGGTTAGGGTTAGGGTTAGGGTTAGGGTTAGGGTTAGGGTTAGGGTTAGGGTTAGGGTTAGGGTTAGGGTTAGGGTTAGGGTTAGGGTTAGGGTTAGGGTTAGGGTTAGGGTTAGGGTTAGGGTTAGGGTTAGGGTTAGGGTTAGGGTTAGGGTTAGGGTTAGGGTTAGGGTTAGGGTTAGGGTTAGGGTTAGGGTTAGGGTTAGGGTTAGGGTTAGGGTTAGGGTTAGGGTTAGGGTTAGGGTTAGGGTTAGGGTTAGGGTTAGGGTTAGGGTTAGGGTTAGGGTTAGGGTTAGGGTTAGGGTTAGGGTTAGGGTTAGGGTTAGGGTTAGGGTTAGGGTTAGGGTTAGGGTTAGGGTTAGGGTTAGGGTTAGGGTTAGGGTTAGGGTTAGGGTTAGGGTTAGGGTTAGGGTTAGGGTTAGGGTTAGGGTTAGGGTTAGGGTTAGGGTTAGGGTTAGGGTTAGGGTTAGGGTTAGGGTTAGGGTTAGGGTTAGGGTTAGGGTTAGGGTTAGGGTTAGGGTTAGGGTTAGGGTTAGGGTTAGGGTTAGGGTTAGGGTTAGGGTTAGGGTTAGGGTTAGGGTTAGGGTTAGGGTTAGGGTTAGGGTTAGGGTTAGGGTTAGGGTTAGGGTTAGGGTTAGGGTTAGGGTTAGGGTTAGGGTTAGGGTTAGGGTTAGGGTTAGGGTTAGGGTTAGGGTTAGGGTTAGGGTTAGGGTTAGGGTTAGGGTTAGGGTTAGGGTTAGGGTTAGGGTTAGGGTTAGGGTTAGGGTTAGGGTTAGGGTTAGGGTTAGGGTTAGGGTTAGGGTTAGGGTTAGGGTTAGGGTTAGGGTTAGGGTTAGGGTTAGGGTTAGGGTTAGGGTTAGGGTTAGGGTTAGGGTTAGGGTTAGGGTTAGGGTTAGGGTTAGGGTTAGGGTTAGGGTTAGGGTTAGGGTTAGGGTTAGGGTTAGGGTTAGGGTTAGGGTTAGGGTTAGGGTTAGGGTTAGGGTTTAGGGTTAGGGTTAGGGTTAGGGTTAGGGTTAGGGTTAGGGTTAGGGTTAGGGTTAGGGTTAGGGTTAGGGTTAGGGTTAGGGTTAGGGTTAGGGTTAGGGTTAGGGTTAGGGTTAGGGTTAGGGTTAGGGTTAGGGTTAGGGTTAGGGTTAGGGTTAGGGTTAGGGTTAGGGTTAGGGTTAGGGTTAGGGTTAGGGTTAGGGTTAGGGTTAGGGTTAGGGTTAGGGTTAGGGTTAGGGTTAGGGTTAGGGTTAGGGTTAGGGTTAGGGTTAGGGTTAGGGTTAGGGTTAGGGTTAGGGTTAGGGTTAGGGTTAGGGTTAGGGTTAGGGTTAGGGTTAGGGTTAGGGTTAGGGTTAGGGTTAGGGTTAGGGTTAGGGTTAGGGTTAGGGTTAGGGTTAGGGTTAGGGTTAGGGTTAGGGTTAGGGTTAGGGTTAGGGTTAGGGTTAGGGTTAGGGTTAGGGTTAGGGTTAGGGTAGGGTTAGGGTTAGGGTTAGGGTTAGGGTTAGGGTTAGGGTTAGGGTTAGGGTTAGGGTTAGGGTTAGGGTTAGGGTTAGGGTTAGGGTTAGGGTTAGGGTTAGGGTTAGGGTTAGGGTTAGGGTTAGGGTTAGGGTTAGGGTTAGGGTTAGGGTTAGGTTAGGGTTAGGGTTAGGGTTAGGGTTAGGGTTAGGGTTAGGGTTAGGGTTAGGGTTAGGGTTAGGGTTAGGGTTAGGGTTAGGGTTAGGGTTAGGGTTAGGGTTAGGGTTAGGGTTAGGGTTAGGGTTAGGGTTAGGGTTAGGGTTAGGGTTAGGGTTAGGGTTAGGGTTAGGGTTAGGGTTAGGGTTAGGGTTAGGGTTAGGGTTAGGGTTAGGGTTAGGGTTAGGGTTAGGGTTAGGGTTAGGGTTAGGGTTAGGGTTAGGGTTAGGGTTAGGGTTAGGGTTAGGGTTAGGGTTAGGGTTAGGGTTAGGGTTAGGGTTAGGGTTAGGGTTAGGGTTAGGGTTAGGGTTAGGGTTAGGGTTAGGGTTAGGGTTAGGGTTAGGGTTAGGGTTAGGGTTAG